>NW_024427884.1:0-54521 GCF_017562075.2 Anopheles merus
TGGTGGGCGGCAAGGACGTTACACCACCATTTGCCTCTTCACTTCGTGCATTCGGCAAACCATTCGTTAAGCCATTAAGTCCGATTTGAACACATTGCTCCAGCTTCTTGCTGATCGCATCGACGGCCGATGGCGACTCCTCGGCCGGCAGCCCGTTGCTATGGCTACTGCTATGGTTGTTTACTGCTATGACTACTACAATTACTATTTACAACCGCTGCATTCCGCTGTTGCACCCTGCTTCGCTAGCACCGCCTCAATGGTTGCGCCCTTGCCGTGTCTAGCGTGGCGGAGGAGATTGTCGCATTCGCTTCTCCCGTCATCTCCGCTCAGTAGAGCTATTTTTAGCTTTATTTTTCCTCTTGGCCTTCTTGCGCCTTCCGGCACCGCTCGCTACCGCGGCCACCGTGCTGTAGTCCTCCGCAGACGTTGCGTTCCCATTGGTAAGTTTACCCGCTTGTTCCCGTTTCCGTCGGACGCCCGTCCGGTCCGATCACGTCCATTCGGGAGGGAGCGGGTGCCGCCTGCAACTTGATCGTCTTCTGCGTTTTCTCTAGGGTTGTTCCTGTCACAACAGGGAAGAAAAATCCACTGCTCGCACGGCCGGGATGCTGGCACAAAGGTTTGCCTTGGTCAAACAAAAACGTTGGAACGCTGGGCAAGCACTTTCCCTACAGCAAACAGCTCACAGTGGGATGAACAGGCCACCACAGCACAATTCCGTACGTTCGTGGTTCAGATTTAACAGTTTGGTGCTTTTCCACGATCCGCGATCTATCATACGGTTTTCGTAATCGATATCATTTTTCCTTGCTTTTTCCTTCTCAACCTTTCCCAGATCACAGGGGGAGGGAGTTGACCCGTGCCGTTCCGATGGACGATTGCTCGCAGGAAGGAGTGCAATTTCGATGGCACCGCCGGACCTGCACGAGGTGATTTAGTACGTCCCCAGGGGTCAGGAAGAGAGTATCCCTCCCTTCGCACTATTCAATGGTGGCAGAGGTTGGGTATCACAATACTGGTGCACTTTTCCAACGGGCGACTACTTCTGTGTGGACTTTTTCTTTTATTTTGCTACTACCCTCGCCAGTGCTATTGCAGCTCTGGTCACCTATTGCTGCACTTCTCTTGCACGTATTCTTTCGCTGTCGACTGTCAAATTCGTCGAACGTTCCCGTACAACATGACGAGCGTTTTTGACGTAAACAAATCGCTGCATCTCTCTCATTTTCGACCATTCTCACTCGTTGTGTCATGCCATCTCTTTTAGCGCTTATGAACGTAAGATACATGTGAAAATGTAAATTACAACGTAAAGATGTAAACAAACTCGGTGGTTGATATAAATGTGGAGTACAGAATTTGTTGGTAATTTGCATCGAAATCGACTATTGTTTAGTGCAAATGTAATAAAATGTGACCATGCAAAATATCCGGCGTCGGGTAAGTTTTTTCCTTTTACGAAATCCTTGATGTTAAGCATTAGATTAACAAGGCGTGCTCTTTTTCATCTTACAGATAAAGCTGTACCGCAGTAGTAGATAATATGCAAGCGGCAGGTATGTTATGACTGCTCAGAAGTGCTACAGATTGTGTGAATCTGGATTTGTGTGATTTCTATTTTGTAGACAACCATACAGCGGCAGGAATAAAAGCAACATAAAACCTCACTGCGACAATACCGGAGACTAGTTTTTGGAATGACCATCTGGCAGAAAGATGTTTGAACTGTGGGCCTCAGAGCACACATGTTCCCAAGCCCTCATGCACCGATATGCACAGCAACGGGAAAGCAGCTAGTTAATTTTGTTTGTTTACATGTTTGCTTCATATTATCTGTAAGTGGTTTGGTCCCGGATGAACACGTCGTGACCCGGCCAAGATGCCAACCATTCTCCAGATCACTCGCCTCAGACATGGCTTCCTTCATAATCATCAGTTCCCGATCTACGATAGGTGCTGCTCCACCTGCCTCAGCTCTCTGCCCAGCATCACGTCCGTCGGAATGTCCGGTTTGACGTCAGCAAGCGTGTGGTTATTGCCGGTGATGTGCGGATTGACCTATAATGTCCTTGGTAGGTTCGTAGGTGCAAGAAAGCATAAACAATTCCAACCGATTGGGACCGTGAATTCGGGTCTGGTCGGGCTAAAATAGGTTCAAGACCCGGCCTAAACTCGCTGCACCAATGAGTCAGTGTGCTTATGTGCTATGACCTAGCGGACCTGCGGCACCCACGGATCTGTATCGATTCTGACTGAAAAGAAGATCTGTATGATTTGGCTCTTTTGATTTACGGAAGGGAGCCGGTCTCATGGTACAGTCGTCAACTCGTACGACTTAATAACATGCCCGTCATGGGTTCAAGCCCCAAATAGACCGTGCCGCCATACGTAGGACTGACTATCCTGCTATGGGGGGAAATCAATAAGTCACTGAAAGCCAACCCCACAAGTGGGTTGGTAGGCCTTGACCGGCATCGGTTGTTGAGCCAAAGAAGAAGAAGAAGAAGATTTACGGAAGTGCAACTTATCTAAAGAGTAACATCGTGCTTGTTATTTAAATAAAAACATATAAGAAAAAAATCTAAAATTTCTTTCTTCTTACTCTGTGCCATACGAGGAAAACAAATTTAGTTTAAGAAATGGCAATGATGATGACATTTGATGACATTTATTTGATTTCATATGTTGTTGTTATTATACGCACAGTTCCAAACGTGCGAGCTATGGCTAATACCAAAATGCCATGGCCACGTTGTGCTTGAAATGGGTAGAACAAGAAAAATAGCAGGATGAAGTGTAAAATTCTTCTGGAACCTTAGGACGGAAAGAAATCCGGAACTTATTACACTGAAATATCACATATTACTTTCATACATGGAGTGGATAATGATGAAACATGTTCATTTTATACTTATTTGAGTTCCACCTACACATACGCTTGTTTGATATAGCTTCGTAACCATCAAACGGCATGGTACGCGAATGGCCTCGTTAGAACTGGCACGAAATAAATACATTAATAAAACTACCGTTTAAAGTTCAATACCGGCTTTACTCGATTCCCCCAGCGCCTCAAGGCCACAAGCGAATGAAGACATAAAAAAGAATGAAGACATAAAGAAAGAATGAAGTGCATAAAAATACACCACCGATTCAGTTGATAGTTGATAGTAGAACATGTATAAGCAGGTGAGACGGCGGAGCGCAGATGCTAATATAGCTCACACATGAAATGTAGGACCCCTTGGGGTCAATGAGGGGGAGATGGAGGAGTAGTTGAGTGCATTTTATTGCCGATTAAGTTTGTCTACCTACATAATTACACACTAGCGCCAGTATTATGGTGGCCATCTTAAACCCTCAAAAACCCTCGCAACAACTTTCAAAAACGCTCGTCAGCGAGGGAAAATCGCACCAATTTGGAGCGTTGGCGAGCTCTTGATAACTGGCATTTGGCCTGCGGGGGCTACTTTTATCATGTACGGTTGAGGAGTTTGCATTGTTAAACGGTGTGTCGTTTCTGACCAAGAAGCAGGACGGCAGTGCAATGAATGTCCGTAGCAGCTGCTCAGAACAGATACACCGAACAGAAAGCCAAGGTGTATAGTGAGACCAGAGCATGTCCAGGTTTTCTCCCATGCTTTTTGACCTTAAATAACCCGCTACAAATTTGCAAAAATATGTATCTTCCTCCAAAACTTTTTAAACTTCATTCCAACGTCATACAAAATCGTTTTTCCAATAACGCACCCCGTTTTGTTTCGTAATGTTGCTTGTCAACACGGCCCCATCTGCCATCTGTACACCTCGGTGCTCGATGTTTGCTCGCTCATCTCAGCTGACTCTCCCAGTTCTGGCCAAAGAGAGCGAGGGAAGGCACAAGAGAAAAGGATAGAGAACCGGGCCGCGGTGCGGCACCAACACTGTGCCAAGAACAAGACGACGACGGTGAAGCTCATCACCAGAGAACCCCATCGCGGCGGACATACAGAACCGTGGACCTGTACCTATATTTTGTGGGACGGCGTGTTGGTCGTGCGTGAACGAAGCAGCGTGTTTGTGTCCGCAGCACCGCAGCAACATACATCCTTGTACACATCCTTCCGCCCCTGGTGTAGCGACGATTAAAAAAAAGTTGGCCGGGTCTGTGCCGTACGGCCGCGTAGTTCGGCATTCCGCGAGTTGGGTTCAAGGTAAGGAAGGGCATGCCCGATACTGCCAGGGTGCCGCAACCTAATCGTGTTGGGAATAGAATTAAAACACAAAAAGGTGACCGGAAAGAGTCTGGCCTGGCATCCTGTGGTGTAGGTTTTACGATAAACGGCCGTTCTATGCGCTAATGCATGCATGTGTGTGTGTGTGTGTGCGTTAGCGCGAGTGGGAGTGCGTATGCGTGTGTATGTGTGTGTGCGAACGATTCGGTGTGCATTGACCATGATAGAGATGTTCCGTGCGTGCATAATGCGAATGCTGCAGACAATGGTGCACTTGTTCGGTGGGGGTTCTTTTTTTTTTCGTCGTGCAGTAGCACATGGCCAGGGGGAAGAATCCAACGGAAGGAAAGAAATAGCACGGGGTGGATGTGCCTGTGCGCTTGTTCTGGTGCTACACACCTTGCGTGGATTGCATTGCGACAAAGCAAGCCGGGGACGATTCGCTTGGAAGCAGCGGAAGCCTTGCTGCCGTCGTCGTCGCATTGGCTTTTTGTTGTTGTTGTTGTTCTAGTTGTCTTTTCTCATTGCTCTACCGTGTGTAGTGGAGTGATAGTAGTGGTAAGGTAGCATCAGTAGCAGCCCGGAATTAAACTCGATACTCGGTTGCGGTTAGGTTTTTCGTATGGGTGTAAGCGGCGCGCCGCCAAGGGTCGGTGGACGGATAAAACGGGCGCACGAGCGTGCAAGCGAGAGAAAGAGAGGGAAATGAGAAGCGTTTTTAGCAGGAAAGGTCTCACAAGCGCGCGCGAGAGCAGCACAACGCTCCGTCTCTCTCTTTCTCTCTCTCAACGCTAGAGACACACGCACACATTCACACGTTCTGTCTCTCTCTCTCTCGCTCGCGCTCTCGGATTGTTGCGGGATGTACGAGTTCTTGCCCTGGTACGCTCTTGCGCTGGTGTGCTGCGGCCAGTGTCAGAAGTATTCAGCGCGTCTCACCGTGTGCACGGACGAAAATCGAGTTGTGTGTACATATAGTTTTTAGTAGACGGGCCCATTGAATTGCTCTGGATGGCGGCAGAGGCAAGTATACTACTCCATTGGTTTTCTATATATATATATATATATAAATATATATGTGTGTGTGTGTTCGTGCGTGTGGAGCAGCAGCAGCAGCTTCTACACGGCTGATGTACGCGGGGAGATGTTTTGTTCGTTTTGCGAAAAAACAAATGGCGTAACAAAGGCGGTCCCCGAACCAGGTTTTTCGTTCGCGCGGTTGTTCCGCTACTCCCGCTTTTCGAGAACCCGCTGGAAAAGGGGGAAAAGCTTTGCCCCCAGCCTACTGGGCAAATGTGGCTGGGTTTTCATTCGATGCAGTTCCGTGCCCATCCTCCCACTCCCCTACCTAGATGGAATAGGTGAGGGAGTTCTCACGAAATCGTCGCATGGGGCAAAGGAAACTGTACAGCGCGCATTAATGCAGACCATTTTGGGGGAAGCTTTTGAATGGTTTGTACTGCATCAATGGCAGCAAAGGTTGATCGAGAGACGAAAACTCTGCTGCCTCCGGAAGGATAATGGTTCTTTCACAACGATTTTTTTCTTCTTCCTACTTGTCAATTGCCCCTGCCTGGTTCTAGGTGTTTGTGTGTGTGTATGTGTATGCTCGTGTGTTGGTGTGGTTGTTCCGGTCGCAGCGCACCATTCTTACTCACCGCGGACACAACTACACGCATACAATCACGCATATGCTGCTGTCAGAATAGATGAAGGAAATATGGAACGGTGTTATGCTTCTGGGGCTGGGTGTACACTGTCTGGTGCTGCTGTCTTGCTCTGCTCGGATGAAGGAAATTCTTCCTGGCCTGTGCCAGCCTTTTATCCAGCTCTCCTTGCCATTACCAAGTTGTATGAACCAGTTTGCCGTTTTTTTTTATTGTATGACACAAAGTTTTGCATAAAGGTGGGCAGGCAAAAGGGCTATTTTCCGCAATGTATGTTGGAGGGTGGGCAGGGTACGAGGCAACGAATTGGAAACTTGTGTCGGTGCATGTTGAAGGAATTGGTCTCTATCTGGTCATTTAATTGCGGCCTGTTCAATTCCGGAAAGTTTTCATTCGGCAAAGGCAGCTTTCATTGATTGCAATGAGGAATGAAAAGAAAAAAAAGGATAAATGTGCACATGGTCGTTGTTAGATATTGTTGGTCTTTTTTCAGAAATGTTGACATCTGCAGCGCTGATTGTGATATTCATTTTTTATCTCTTATTTTCCCCTCTCTTCTCTCCCTTTTGTCAGGCTTCAACCGAAACGCCCGTGTACAGTTAGTGATAAAGTGAGCAACAAAATTATCAAGTAAAATAGTGCATCCACCAACCAACCAACAACCATTAAATCCAACACCACCACCACCACCACCATTTACTACTACTGCTATCTTGATCGTACACCTTACGATTTGCTGTCCCGTTTTTTGAATCGTTCTGGAACGTTGTGTTCTTTTGTTTTGTTTCTCCTTTCCATTCGCCGAAATCCGCAAACGGCAAAATTATCCGGCTCCATTTTTTCCTGGAAATTCGAACCGAAAACCTATGCGTGATATTCTGTATCACGGCCGCCCCATCTCTCCTTCACCAGCACCAGTTCCTGGTTTTTTGCGTTCCTGTTGTACAGACCTGTATAGAAATTGAATCGAAAGGCTCGATTTTAAAGAACAGTCGCAGTTGTCAAACGGATGAATGAAGTGATTGGTTATTTGTTTGTGCAACAATTGACTTTTCCCGCAGTGCTGTACTTGTGTTTGGCGTACATGTGTAGGACTGTATTCGGTCGGTTCTATTTGCTGCGATAATTTCGTCCATCATCAAAAACCGCAACACGCGTGAGCTGTGCGACAAACGAGGCGTGTGAGGCGAGCGATTTTTCTCACGCGGTGAGATCTGCTGTGCTCACCTAACCATCGCCACCATCTCTGTTAGCTTCCTCGTTGCTGTGGAATCATCCCGCATACACACACACGTACGACATCTGTTCGGTGAGGAGCAGGATTTCTTGGAGTGTGACGAAATACACTACCTCCCTATCGTGCGTGAACCTTTGGTGCGTGTGTATCGTTTGCGATCGCGGCGTGCATTTTAATTTTGTTCTGTTTTCCCTCCCTCCCTCCCTCGCGGGTGGCCGATCCAGCTCTGGCGCTGCGTCTGGAAGTGTGGCTGTCTTTTCTTGCCGTGTGTATGTGTGCAGGGTTGCGCAAATAATCGTAACCAGGAGCCGCCCAGCGCTCTCTCTCCGGCAAGTGGGAATTCTGTAGCTGCAGCGCGGTGTAAATAGTGATACAGCACACGGATAGTGTTTCTCGCATCTTCACGCCACTCTGCGAACCGTAGCCGGTTGTGTTTGTGGATGCGCCTGTGTATGTTGTGTATATACTTCTTCTGTGCGTGCGTGCGTGTGCGTATGCGTGCGGCGTTCTTGTTTCGGAAGAGTGAAGCCGTTTTTGTGTATGTATGTTTGTGTGTGTGTATGCGTATGTGTCTCGTCAGTCTATTGTGAAACAATTGTTCCGTCTCTGTCACTGGTGCCCTTGGCCATCGCGCCTTCACCCATGCGTTTGTTGACCGCCGACCAACACCGCCTCCGCGCATATTCAAATAAGCCGATTGCGTACTGTGTGCGTCCATCCGCGTGCGATTCATGCGATCGCGCAAATAATAGTTCTTGAAGCGTACGCGCGTGCTTGTGTGTAAGTTTTTGTATTGATCGCGGTCAAAAGTGCGTGTGCGAGCCTGTGTATGTGTGTGTGAGAAGCAGGAAGCACGTCGCAGTAGTTTTCAATAGAAGCATCATCATAATCGATCCCCGTTGTGTTCAGGCCACAGGCTACAGCATACAAGTGTGTACATTGGTAATATAAAAATATAAAAAAGTGTATAGCGTTCTCGTGTAGGTGTAAGCGCACGCGTGTGTGCATTGTGAAAGTGTGTACAGCAAAAGTGCATAGGACCGATAGGTCTGCGAATCTTTCCTCCCGGTTTTGGAGAAGTAATTTCAATCCTTGCCGGTGTGTAAGCGCGCTCGTGCCTGTGCCAAAGGTTGCAGTGTGCGTAGTGGAAAGCTTGCGTATTGTTTGCCAGTGTTCAGTACGAGTGTGTGCGTGCGTGCGTGTGCGTCTGTGTGTGCTGTTGTTGCATAGCTGCGTTTGTTCAGCCAGCCGCTCCACACGAACTAAAAGCGAGGTGCATCGTCTTGTGTGTGTGTGTATCGTGTACAGTGTGTATATTTTTTTGGTTTTATCCTGCCACTCACCTCCCCCCACTATCGCCACCACTACATTCAATTCTAAATCAAATGTGTCATCAATACCAATAAGAAAGCAGTGCATAGTGTTGTGAAAACAAATCGCATTTCATTTGTTAGCTTGCAATCGGTCGCTGCAACTCACGCCTGAGACGACCCCAAACACCACCAACACCCCAACGTGCATTGCTGCATTCCGAGTGTGCGGTTGAATAGTGTGTCTGTCGATCTGTGTGTGTGTGAATTGTGCTGCTGTTTTAGAAGCTGCTTGCCACTCAACAAAGCAGACGCGCCTCGGTTTTTGCTATCTGTAGCGGCGCGCGGTTCCTTCCCGGCCGTGTGTGTGCGTGAGCTGTTGCGATATTGCACCGCAACTGGCGGATTGAGCAACGACGCAACGACGTCGAGGCGACGAGGATAGCAGCGCACTGGCCGTAGCAATCTAGAAGGCCCTGTACACACGCATACCAACGCGCAGGACCTGGGGGTTTTATGCTCAACACAAACTGCTGAACCCCGTCCCCCAAAAAAAAAAAAACGCGCACCGTTCGGCCGCCTCAGCACGAGAGCAAAGAGCGCGCCGTGGAGTTGTTGTTTTCAAACAAAAACCACCATTTCTCATCCGAGCGGGGGCCAGTGGCAGGGAGATAGACGGTCGTCCAACCGCGCGGGTCTCATCTTATTCCGGGTGTGTCTCTGTGCGCTGCGTGCGAGCAAAAGGCAACTCTACTCTACTCGCCGCGCTCTCCACACTGAACTTTCTTCTGCTGCGGCACAACAGCACATCGGAACAATCGTGAAGGTACGTTCGAATGGGGTTGGGATGGGTTTTTCGTTTGTATATGGCATGCGATACTATTCTTTAGTACCGATGAATGATACAGAGATTTAGTATATGTTAACGATTCAAAGCACATTTAATTCATATCAACTTCGTGCTCATGCCATTCCCTCTTCGCTGCTTGTTTAGCTGCTGTACTTGGCTACGTGCATAAATCGTTTCTTTGTATGAGAACGTCAGCAAAATAACATATAATTTCTATGCAACAAAATTCGATACAAAATATATTAATATATCGGTAGTCGATCAGTAAAATTGCTTATCGATTAGTTTTTTATTTACGCTTCAAAGATACTTTAAAATCAGAGGAGCATAATAGTCCATTCGAGGTTGAATGTTATGAATTAATTTATGTTTTCATTTACAATTCAGAGGCAGAATTTATTAGTAAATAGATAAGAAGATATGGGGTGATTGGATGGTCTAAGGCGCATCTCCTCCTCTATAAGCCTCAAGTAGATCGATTCCCAATCGTATCCTCGTAGTAAGGATTCCATTATTTACAGTACAATCCTGTATAACGGGTTTTCCAAGTCACTTTCGAATGTAAACATTGTTATTCACCGCGCGCAAGATGTTAATCCTCATCAATCTGACATTTAATTTCCATCACAATAATTCTTCATGTCTCCAGCATGATTTTCAACACGACTCAAACTGGATTGAGTTCTTTGTTATGTGTTGAAAATCGTGTGATGAAAGTTAAATTTCTTTTTGAAACAAATAAACCATTTGACAGCTGTTGAAAAATCTTTAATGCGGTGAATAATTATGTGCACATTCAAAAATGACTTGGAGACCACCCTGTAATGCCGGGATAGTGTAGAACGATACATCAAGTAGAAGCATCAATTATGATACAAGGATTGTTGCTTCTTCTTCTTCTTCTTCTTCTTCTTCTTCTTCTTCTTCTTCTTCTTCTTCTTCTTCTTCTTTGACCCAACAACCGTTGCGCCAACAACAAGGCCTGCCTGTACCCACTGGTGAAGTGAGCTTGGCTTTCTTTGACATGTTGTTACCATAACAGGATTGTCAGTCCTGCGTATGGGGGCACGGTCTATTCGGGATCTGAACCCATGACGGGCATGTTGTTAAGTCGTACGAGTTGACGACTGTATCACCAGACCGGCTGTTGCTTACCACACCATTAAACACCTGAAGTAATATAACATTAGTCCTGTTTGATTGTTATGGTTTTAAAATTAAAACATTCTAAATAACTATGGTTCAAATTGTGTATATCGTTCTACATTAGGTAAAGATGTGTCCGATACAACTGCGCAGCGGGACAAAAAAAGCGTTATCCAGCAATCTCTGGTAGAAATGGCACGTTTTACATATGCAATGATGCTTGTCGCTCGTCGATCATCTTTCCACTCCGGGTAATTTCCCCTAACGCACAACACCACCCACCAGTAGCAGTGTTAGCACCGTTGTGCAAGTATCTGTACGGGTTTTGTGCAATTGGCACGATCGCTACTAATAATGCGCTAACATTACTCGCCCTTCGTGTCAGGTGTGGCTGGTGGATGTGAGTATTGCTTTTTTGCATGTCTCATTGAACTGAGCGAAGATAAGGACGGTTCCGTGCCGTTTGTTCTGATGCTGGGGCAATGTAACACTATTTAGTTAATCAATTTACGAGCTTAATCGAGCTCGCAAGGATCTGAGCTAATGGACTGGAATAAATGTCGCTCAAAATGTCTTCTTCGATGATAACAAAATTGCTGGCGTTTTCAAACCACTAGTTAAGTGTAAAATTACGCATTTAAAATAGCGAAATTTCGCTTGCAGTGAAAAGGGATGTTCCAAACGGCAGAAAAAATGAAGTGTTGCTGTTCAGCGGAATTCTTGCTAGACTCACATAAAGCTTCAAACAAATCACCTACGCTAAGTAGGCGCACTAACGAGTGGTTTAAAAAAAGTGTAAGGCCATTATCAAGATAACCGTGGGAATACATCCTTAGGGAATACATTGGAACTCGACAAGCGCGACTAGCCCTTTTCCCAACATGTCCGAGGGGGCAGATGCATTTGGGATTATTTATGACCTATGTCATTTAATCCCATTCCGGCAGTCAGGCAGAGTGGCAATGGCGCAGCAAGTCCAACGAATGGAGAACAGAGTGGGTGATACGTACACACGCCTGGCGGACCGGCATGTTTGGTTCTGTTTACCATTCCGGGCGCACCAACCGGGGTTATGATGTGTTTATTCGATTATATGTTTCAGACTGGCGCACATTACTTTTAAACCAGCACTGTTACTAAGTAAAAGGGTTAAAAAGGGATAGAGCGGAATATTCCGGAAGGAAGCATGATTTAGAACGCGCGTGTGTGTATGCGGGAATGATATTATCAATAGAAGATATGAATATTGGTGTAGTTTATGCATTATATTACATGTTTGGTAATGTATATTACAAGGAATGCAATGTACAAATTTACTTTCAGGATAATGCAGAAAATCAAACAATAGATTACATATTCCATTTCATACAAACCTTCATCACGTGTAATTGAGGATTGGCTGAAGTTCAGCTTTTTTGGCAAACGAAGTAACCGTTATACCACTACGTTGAATGATTTACCAACGCAAAGTACTGCGCAAAAATGCTTGATTACCGCTGGGTTTCAAGAATCATTCATTGATATTCATTCATCTAAATCTGCAGTGATAAGTGATTCGAATCTCAAATCGACTCTTCAAAGATTAATGAATCACTAAAGATTCAAGAATCTTCACAGATCATCATTTTAATCATTTGTAAAGATGGATTTATGAGTCTCCAAGGATTCATAAATTTACTAGATTACATCCATTAAATTCATATATCTCCACGGGTAAATGGATCTTAAGAGATGTGTAATTTGCAAAATATTGAATTTACTTGATCCCACCTAACAACATATGCACGTCGTGGGTTTTACGCATGGATCGTCTCCCCGTAGCAAGATAAACTATATGGCTGCGTGGTACTTCTCGAAGAAGTATGAAAAGCCTGTATAGGTTGGCATGACCACGTTGGGTGTTACGCCAACAAGAAGAATAATGAAAAGCTCAAGCTCTATGAATCTTTGGAGATTTATGAATAAGCGAAATTCTTGAATCCCTAGAGATTCGTGAATTTTTCGAGATTCACGAATCTTTTGAGATTCATGAGTCTTCTGAAATTCATGAATCTTTCGAGATGCACTAATCTTTGCAATCGGTATTCTGATTCATTGAATTATTTCAAAGAATCGTTCCGATTCATTCTGATTCATCGAATAATATCACAGATTCATTCAGATACATGAATCTGAATGATATTTAGCCAACACTAGTGTGTACAGTAAACAAAAAACAGGTGTATTAATTAGGAAATGCTGACTTATCTCTTTGGACCTCGCTCTACAATTCTACAATTAGACATGCAGATGACCGAAAAATGATCTACTGAGAAATTATCATAGTAATTTACTGTAAGATCCCAGGCTAGGATTAGTGGATTAGTGGATTAGTGTAAAACCAAACATTAAAAATTAAATATTAAACAGAAGCATTGTAATAAGATTAAAATAAATGAACAGGTTTTGGGTTCAAAGAGCAATATTTTTGTTCTTCTACATTAAAGTTTTTAACAAAATTTCTCAATTTGTTAACTTTTTTTGTTAATGAGGTTTGACTTAATTTTTGGAATCTTGTCCTAATTTTAAAGCAACTTACGCTTCCAACTCTGGTAGATCCTGTATTATCTTGACATTTTATTAAAACTTTTGACAGAATATGTGGTATTACTTTATAACTTATATTATAAAGTGCTATTTCTACTGGTGTTGCTTGTATTTTATGAGAGCTGTTTGCTGACTTCACAGGAATAATAGTTCTTTTATTTAAAATATAGCTGCGACTAGATGCGCTTTGTTGTAAGGAAAAACATACTGTAGTCCGATCATATTTCTCCCTCCAAGTCAACCTGGAATAATGTTATGTTTCCAATCAGGCCATACATCATAATAATAATAAAAAAACACCTTCCCTGAATGCTACGAAGTAGTATTGCTCCATCACGCTGCTGTCAGTTCGTGGAACGTCAAATGCAACGATTTCCGAATGGCATTAGCACGCCTTCCTCTCTGCCATGTACCTTTCTCCCGGTGTTCTCACGCATGATCCCAAGCGTGCATGGAAGCCGTTCGAAACATTTGGGTAGAAAATTGATGTTCTCTGCCGTCTCTTCCTGATTCTTTTTTTTTGTGTGTGTCGCATATGCTGCTCGTCCCGTCCCTGCTATGACTGCAGTTGACATTTCACGGTACGTTGTCATTGTCCTGTCACCGATAGCTATGGCAAGATGGAGGTGTAGAGCGCACCATCTTGCGCTGTGCGTTTCACCAATATAGCAACGATCCTAGTATACGCTGTATGAGAGTATGAGAGAGAAATGAGTGAGTGCGTGAACTCGGCTCGGTGCAAAAATCTAGCACCAAGAATTTGCCCGAATATTGCTCGTTTTTGCGGGGTGCCTCTGATGAACGGTTTTATTGCGGGTCACAGCGATTGTTGTGCGGGTGTGGGCAACGTTCTTCTCAATCCGGACGGCCTCTGGAATTATGGCAAACCAGTGCGCACCCCAAACCCCGGGAAAGCCTCACTGCTCGTTAGGGGTTGATGTCTCCATTGAGGCCGCAGCATGACAGTTACCGGCACGTTAGAATGTGCCTTTCGTTCGCAAAGCCACAAGAGAGCGCACTCACAATGAAACATGGGAGGAAGAGAGGGAGCGGGAACTGGTCGGAACGAGCGCGAGAACCTGTGGCAGACTGAGAAAGTGAATTGAAGTTTACACTTGAGTAGCGTGGTAGATAAACTTCAAATGGCTTAACTTCCCTTCTTTTGCACTCCAAGCGCCCGGTCCGAACACACAAGTACAATAAACACAACACAACCCTGCCCCCCACACATACACGTATGAAGCGGCGCATGTATAGGCTCGACCGAACACACTGCTCCGCCGTGGCTGCTTCGTTCGTTCACCTGTGTTCCGTTGCGGCAAAAAGGTTGGATGCCCACGGTGAAAGGGAAGGGGAGGGAGAGGGGCAAAGGGAAGAAGCATAAGAAGAAACACAACACAAATCTGCGCGTAGCATTAAATTTGCCTATCCGCCGTTCACTTTGCCGCATTGTGGTGTGCGCCTGCACACGTTCTGCTCTGCTCTGCGCGCTCTGGGGCTACGGTAAGAATGTGTTCTGCGTGTGTTTTCTTTCCCGTCACATTCTTAGCGCGCTCTTTCACTTTTCTTCCCGCTCGTTGTCTTGGCGCGCTCTCTGGCATGTGTGTGTGTGTGCCCGGAGTATCGTGCTCAATCTTTTTTACCATCACCTTTCGCTTTGCCTGCCACCCAGCAACTGCCGCCAGCAGCACCACCGTGTGTGATCGCGTCCGATTCCTTTTCCATCGATCCGCCGCGGATTGTGTCTCGCGCAGTGGAAAAGAACAAGCAATGACCCATGAATGTTCTGGTCGTCTTCGAGGCTTCTCCGAGCCTTCTTCGCGAGCCCCTACCAAGTGTTGTGTGGTGTTGGTGGAAGCGTGTTCCGCTTTTATGATGCTTCCACAGCGCGAGGACTAATTTGGAAACTTCTCCCACCGGTAATGATGTAGTTGCTACCCCATTGAGGCAGGAAAAGGCATATGAAGCAGCCCTGTAGGATAGTATTGGTGTTGGATTCCGATGTGATGTGCGCTTTGGCGCACCTGAGCCTTCACTTCTCTTGCACAAATTAGATCGAAATCATGCCGGTTGGCTTGGTGTGGCCCCGCCGGAAACAGGCGGCAACTGGCATGGGCCTCCCATCTCGTTTCCCGAAACCCACCACCATTTGATGTTCAATCTTTCATCATCTTTGCTGGTCGCCGTCATCATCTGGCAGCAGTGCTGCGCGCACTCTGTTGCATTAGAACGCGCTGGCAGTTTGACGGTGATTTGGTACGATTTTCCATTTCCATCCAAGATGAAGGCTGCTGCTCCCTAGCGCGCGCACACACACACACCATGTGTATAGCACCGCAGCGAATGTGTATGTGCTCCATGCGTTCGTGTGTGTGGATTTATGTTGTATGTTTCCCTTTCATTTCGCACTGCATCTAGCGAGTGCGGATTTGTTGTTCTGAGGGGTCGCACAGCTCTTTTTATTCCCGGTACCTTGGTCTACGGTGGTGAGTTTGGGGAGCGGGGTGGTGAAGGGTCGGATTTCTTCTTCGATGATGCTCTGTTGCTTCCGAGCTGTTGTTGGGTATCGATTTTGTCGCTTGACTTGAGCTTAGGGTGTATGAGAGTTTTTTTGTGTTCTAACAGGGTTTTCCAAGTCAATTTCCTAAGTCTACATAATTTTCCATTGCTTGCGAGATGGGTTTCAACAGCTGTCAAAAGTTGTATTTGCACCTCAATAATGTTTCAGTTCTTTCAAATGATTTTCAACACGTCTCAAGCTGGATTGAGTTTGACAGTTCTTTGTGATGTGTTGAAAATCAAGAAGCTGGTCAAATGCTTTATCTCAGCGGTCGGCAAACTTTTGAGGCGAAGGGCCAACTTTAGTAGATAATCGAGTGCCGCGGGCCAGGTGAACGCGGTTTTTTTGCGGTTAAATTATTATATTTTAATCTTTTAGAAACATTTTAGGTATTATTGTTGTTTTTCTGTAATTATATCATCCAAGTATGGTTCAAAATTAATGATACCTACTTTAAAAACTAATTCTAATCTTTAATCATTTGAGAATCGGCAATAGATGACTAAAAATGTGATCAGTCAAAAAATAACAAAATGGGATCAATAACGCTTCTTGAAGACCCCATCTTCCCAGGCCTAAAAAAATATTGTATATATTCCGGGGATGATACAAAAGTCTGAAAGGCTGAACAATTATCGAAGCAAACATAGATTCAGTAATTATAAAAATGCTTTATGGACAAGTCAGATGTCATGCCACGTCAGATCAATTAACTTATCAATAGCCCATGAGACAACAGAAAACCTCATCAGTCACCTTACCTTGACACCTCTGTCAGTCGAACTCTAAACATGATGACCAAAAAAGTGAACCAACCAACTTATAAGCGTGCGCAATCAACGAATGACGCCCCGTAGCGTCTTAAATGGACTGCGTACAGAAGTCTGACGTCGCATAAGAACATTTCTGCGTATTGATCACCAACATCTTGGCACTATTAGGCAACAATCAAAGCATCGCAGGAGAGCCCAGGTTTATTTTTGAGGCTCCAAAAAAGCTAAAAATGAAGACAAAGGCACTAGTGGCTACATTACTGCGTTAGCGGGGGAGGGAGATCGATGCAACCAGCCAAACAGTGAAATAATATGGCAAAATTAACACACATATCAGGAAGCAGAAAATACGTCCACTGACTTCGCAATGGCAAACAATGACGCCAAAGTCAATGCGTTAATATTATGTGAATTTCGGTAGAATTTCGACATGACACCCAAGTCCGCAAACTGGTACAACATCCGTCACATGTGTTCTATCGAATTTTTCTGGACTAACATGATGCAAAAGCTCAACTCTAACAATTTTGTCGCGAAAACTTAGGATGCCTACAGGCATGTCTTCGTCCATAATGGCGAAAATTCCGGATAACTGATGAAAGGCAACTCCCAAAGTCTTAGATTTATTTGTCCAAGGATGCTTAAATAATTACCTTTCAAATTTTGTACGTGTTAGGAAATTATCTCCTCTATTTTTTTTTTCACAGCCAACCGAAAAAAGACATTTTTTCTTCGAGTTCGAACATACCGATCGATCCGTCATTCCATAGTATTTTAATTAAAGTTGAAAGAGTACGATGGTATAAAATGTTATTCTAAAAGATATTCAGTAATTTTTATAGGAATAGTTTCTTCACATCTTTCAAAATCAGTCAAAACCTTTCGCGGGCCGGATTGAATGTTGCGGCGGGCCGCATTTGGCCCGCGGGCCGGACTTTGCCGACCGCTGCTTTATCTGAATAAGTTTCATTCATTCGTTAAACATGGCCCATCCTGTTTAAGGCCGAGTTGGACAATCAATAGAACTAAATGTATCGAATGGCTTACAGGGTTTTCGAAGTCTTTTTCGAATGTGCTCATAATTATTCACCGCCTACAAGATGTTTTTCAACAGCTGTCAAATTGTGTGCTTGCTTCATAATACGTATTATTCATAATAATACAATTTATATTATTACACATGATTTTCAACACATTACAAAATCAATCCAACTTTAGATGTGTTGAAAATCTTGCTGAAGAAATAAAAAAATATGCTGATGGAAATGAAGTATCCGATTTATGTGGATTAACATCTTGCACGCGATGAATGACAAAGTTTACATTCGAAAATGACTTGGAAACTCCTGTATGAATTATTTCAATTAATATTGTTGAAGCAATCATTTGAATTCTAATGTCTCTTAACAAGATTTCATCCTCTATCTCTACTCTGTCTCTCTATGAATCAACCGTTAAGTAAATGAGATCCAAAAAAACCTATTTTAACTTTGTCAATGATGAATGTCATCTAAGTATCATACTTACGTTGCCCAATAAAAAAAATCCCGTTGATTATCATGGCATAAAGCTACCTTGAAAAAAAAAAGCTTCTTTTAAGTGAATAGAAACAGTAGAATAGTAGAAATCTAAATATTCATAAAAAAAGGATTCACAACATAAATCTTTTTGCATTTTTTACGATTTAACTCACTCACTCCCTGGGTCGGCTAGTGATTAAATATTTTCGAATTTAATTTACTCAAACTCCGAACCGAATTGGTACAAAACCCATCAGTATGAGCCATAACAATCAGATCGTCCTTAGAACTATTCACTGGAAATTTAATTAATTTACTCTTACTAAGAGAGCACATCTTTAGTATAGATGACATTGAACTTCTTTTCCTTTTTTATAAGATGAAGTTGACTTTTCTTTAGTTTAGAGCTTATTATTTTTTCAGTTAGTCCCTTTTCAATCCTGCAATTTAAAAAAAGGTTTTTGTTTTTATATTGAAAATTAAAAATTAATTTAAATAAATTGAACATCAACGCAAAAAGTTTTAGATATGTTTGTTGTTTTTGAATCTTAAACAATAAACAGTGCAGTAAAAATAAGGAGGCAAATGTCCTTGAAGAAAATCTATGTGCAACTGTATTTCGGATTTGAGCATTTTCACGCTTGGATAGTTTATCTTTGATAGTGAATCGGTTAGCGATACCTCTGCGTAGCAAACAACCTTCATAAAGTACTAAAACCTTCCCTTTTTTTAAGCCGTTGCAGATCTATGCATCGAGTGTGTTACATATTGGTAAAACAGATTAGCCTCATATAATTCATTAAAGCTACGCAAAGTAGAACAGAAATAGAACGCATTTGCAGCATCAGCTCAAGGCGTTTCTATGCTCATAATGCTACTGAAATGTATCACTGTATTGTCGATACATAATAATTCCGATTGGACTTCCAACGCTGCAGCTACGGCTCACAATACGCAATAGTTAATGGTTCTCTCAATATAATCATCTCAACCCCAGCCCCAGCATTTGCTGTCGAGAATAGGTCCACCTTCCAGAAGGACGCAGTTTGTTTGTCCTAGGAAGTGGTGTTTAAGTCGGTACACTACTAATACTCATCTGTGTTTGCTCTTTGGTCCAGTTTACCAGCGTCGTTTGCCTTGTTGTACTGTGCGCATACACCACCTCGAGTGCGGCTTGATCCTCATTTGCGGCAATGGTCTTTACCCGGAAAATATCTCCTTCTCGGGCCTTCCTCAGGGCATGATGCAGCGAGGCAAGGTATTGAAATACTGCACAGCAGCAACATCTGTCCCTAATGCCAATGGAGCAGGCTTTCCGAAGCATTATGATGCACTTTTTCTCATGCGGCGTTCATTGTGTGCCACCAGCGTTTGTTCCCCTCGTTTGCGGTGTGGCCGTGTGCCCCTGGTTCGACGATATTTTTCCGCCATCTAAAGGATGCTCGGGGAATATTCTGTGATTTTTATTTATAGTTGTTAGCTTTAGTACGTCATATTTTTGTACAAGAAGTTGATATAAATGTGGTTTGAATTGACGTTACTGCTATCTCGAGCCCACAAAGGGACAATGTGTCGTTTTAACCTGTTGGTACATGTTTTATTTTTTTTCTGTAGCTTTGCAGATAATATCCATATTTCACTCATTAATCTAATGGCTTTTCCGTCTCTTTTTTTTTCTTCTCCACGCTGCAATAGGAACGAACTGTTGCCGCCGATCGATAGTCCCACGCAACAGCGAACAAGAACAGCGGCAGCAAGCAACGCTTTTAGCAAAGTAAAGGGCATCGGCCAAGACAACAACGGTGACACCGACGACGACGACGACGGCCACGATCGTACCGGAAACAGTTGCCGGCAGCATGAAGCTACTGGGTGGGCACGACGACGGTGGCGGACGCAATGCAGCTCCGATCCGCACGCAGGACGATGCCGCCGTCGGCTACGTGTTCCAGCGGCATCCGAACGAGACCGAGTTCAACCAGTTCGCACAGAAGCAGTCCCGGTGGGCTTCCGGGGACGACACCATTATCGATGTGAGTATTGCCACCATGTATCCGGTTCCGAATGGTGGACATTTCTATTAACTTGCCGGGAGACGGAAGCCATGCAATGATGGGGGCTGCGGATGCGTGGCGGCGTGTGTGTGTGTGGCTCGGCTCTGGTCGCAAATGGTGCGGCTGCAGAGGGGGGTTTGTAATTCCCTGCTTCTTCATTGTAGTGCAACAATGTTGGATGATAAGGGTTGCCTGTATTTGCTGTGCATTTGGCAAATGTGTAACGTTATTTCTTCGCGTGTTTGAATAATCGGAATAAATGCATTGTGTGTGGTAGTGTTATACTTCTCCTTCTTAGACGCTAATAGTGCTGAGAGAAATCCGTGTTTGAATTGTGGAGACGATTTGTATCTCCTGGTTACGGTTTAGCACAGTACAGAGAAGGTTTGTTGGTGTGTATATATCAATCACTGCTGTATTTGTGTGCAAAATCATTGAAACAAGTTTTATTTGTGGTGATTAATGCATCACCTGAAGAGAATAAAAAAATATGGCAAACGATTCCTATTTTTTATATAATTCTAATGGCGGATAACGACTCAAAGAAAAGAATGCTGCACTGAATGAAACTGATAAAATTAGTTCCATTAATAAAAAAAATATGTTACTGTTCGAAAACTTTCGTGGACCCACGTCTGAAGCATTAATAGATCCTTCGCTTGCGTGCTTGTAAAACTTTTCCATCGATGCAGTACTTAACGAAAATGAATACTTATACCATCCGCTATGCCCATGTTGGCCTCCCACAAAATGGCCGTAAAATCGTTGGGCGTTTGTCTTCCTTTGGGTCGATCGGCTCTTCGGCTGCCGTTTTGTTTGGGACGCTTCTGTGTGCAGTCGACGGGGGTGAGGGTGGTCGTGGGGTTGATTAAACGTTCCCTAGCATGCAAATTAAGGAGTGAGCAGCATAGTGCCGCGCGTCGGTGGGATGTAGAAAAGAGCAGTAGTAGCATAATAAACGAATGGAACAGAAGATAACAGCGTAAAGTAGAGGTAGAGAGAGAGAGTGGAAAAAGGTTCATATTTAAACGACATGCAAGATATGCCCCCACTTCATCTATGGTCGAAATTGTGTACGATGCAGCAGCACCTGCAGATACGTGTAAATACACCCTTTTTTAGTTATTTGCAGAAATTTTGTTAGTGCGAGTATAATTTGTATATTGTTGAAATGTGATGCAGTTTTAATGCTTGTACGTTATACTACTAACACATATTTGCTGTTTGTTCAAGATCAGCTATCCCGATTCCACCAAAAAACAATAGAACGTATAGTTAACTAACCTAATTTAACGATTGTTCTACAATCAGCACATGGAGAATGTTATGAATTTCATCTACACTAAATGATTTTCAAGCTAGCTACGAATTCCCTATTTGTCCGAATACTTAAGTTATTTACTTTCCAATTCATTTCTGGATTTTTAGAACCAAGACAAGTGGAAGTACAACCCCGCACTGACGAACAACACGCCCGGTGGTCTGCTGCCACCACCGATCGTACCCGGCGTAAAGCAGCAGCAACAGCAGGTAGCCCAACAGCAGCAACAACAGCAACAGCAGCAGCAGCAATCACTTCAGCAGCAGCCACCGATGCAGCATCCCCATCAGCCGCACCAGCATCAGGTGCAGCAGCAGGTACAGCAGCAGCAACAGCAGCAACAGCATCAACAACTGCAGCAGGCGCAGCAGATGCAGCATCAGCATCAGCAGCAGCAGCAACAGCTACCCATGATTAACCATCCGTCGCAGATGGCAAACCATCTGAACCATCAGAACCATCTAAATCAGACGATGCTGAACCATGCGACGATGAACAGCGGAGGCCTACCGACGATGCAGATGCCAATGCAGGGTGGCATGTACGATCATCTTCATCCGCCGAACGTGAACGTGAACGGTGTCGGCGTACCGAAGCCGCCCATGCCGGAGCAGCAACTCGTGTATCTGAGCGGCAGTCAGCAGTACGGAACGGTGCTGGCCCCCCAAAACCAGTACATTCCACGCAATAACTCAGCGGTAGGTGTGGGTTTAGAGAGCAGAGTGGTCAGCTTTATTATCCTTTGGGGGGAACAGTGGAAAATCAGTATTTTATCCAAAATAATGGCATTAAGGTCTTTCAAAGGTCTGTGAAAATTTAAGAGCATGGCGTCTTTGTGGGCAATTAACTTTGTTCTTTATACACCTTTATCGCAGTGTTATGTCTTATGGCGTTAAAAGCTTATCGTCGTAAAATTGGCAACGTCGTCTTTGTTGCGCACTTTTTTTTTCTCACGGCCGATAGGAACGGAAACTATGATACCGAAGCAGAAAGGATTGTTCTAATGTAACTCTCCCAGAACGAAGCGTATGTTTTGGAGCTATGTTGGCACTTAAATCATTTCGTTACGATAAACAAAACTAGGTTTTCCCATTGTGCGAATTGGTAGAATTGGGCAGAATCCGGCACACTCTGAAGACGAAGGCGGGTATGATGCGATTGGCATGCGGCTATCGATTCTAGCGTTCGCCATTCTTGCTGATGAGGCAAGCGGTTTTTGCCGTTGGATAAAAACGAGCAAACGAGCAGTGCAGTGCACCTAACCGACGTTGACCCGTTCGGAAAAAGCTCCGGGGAGCTCCGAAGGGAGTCTACTTACCGGACAAAATCGCATCGATTCCCTCTTGGATGACACCACCACTACCTCGCACTCGCCGGTAGTTAGAAGTGTCCATGTGAAGAGCAATAGCATAGTGACAGTATAATAATTCAATTAATGCTGACACCAAAAGCTACCCCAAACCAACCCCAAACTCATACTTTTGTTCCCGGATTCGTGTTCCCCCTGTCTAGGTTGGGGTTGTGTGCACTGCTGCAATGAAATGAGGCCAACCCATCGTTGCGTTTTATGCTGCTACTTGGTGAGTGGGTTGGTTTAGGAGAGCCTGGTGAACAGTGCACCGTACGAAAAGGTACATAGTGGTGTATCCAAGGAGGATGGGGCAGGGATTTGGGGAGTGGTGTATCCAAGGAGATGGGGAGGGCTGATTTGGATGGCGCGCACGAACGCGCGCCGGAAATGAGAGGAGCACAAAAAAGAAAGCGAAAAGGAAGAAGAACTGTGTGTGTGCAAAATAATCTATGTCAACTGGCGCAATTTATCGTCCTGCTCTTTTACCTACCCTATCCGTCGGCGGGGTACTCTATCGGGCGGTTAGGGGAAGACGAGCGGAGAGACCATGTCTAGCAGAAAGGGTGCGAGTGCGCGATGCAGAGCCTGGAGGATGAAATCGGAAACAGATGTATTTAAGCTGCGTCCTCTAAAGCGCATTCATGCTACTGTTTTTTGGATTCAATGGATGATGCTCCGATTCTAATGTTTGTGAGAAAAATGGGCCTGGGTGGTCGCGCTATTCCGAACTAGGAGTCCAAAAATCGATGCTGCGTTATTTGCACACATTGCTGAGTTTCATCGGAGAATCTTCGGAAAACAATTAAATATGAATCGGGCTACTATACCTGAGTCGGGCAGTTTTAGTCAAACACATGTATACCGAACATATTGGACCCTCTTTGACAAGCCTACATTTGTGTTAAATGTATTTATCATTTATTTAAGGATGTATTTAAAAATGTATCCAAAAAGTAGCCAAATTTTATATCAAGCTTTCAAAGGAGAACTGTACAAGCAGTTGTCTAATTTGAGGGATTTTTCATTTGCCTTGTTTAACCAAAATGATCTTTTAATTGCTTGTGAGACACAGACAGCCACATCAGTTGGGGAGGTCTGCTTCTCTTGATTAAAAATTCGTCACGGCACAGCGCTGTGTCTGCTTGTTGGCTCGCTCAACTCTAAACTCATCAAAAAGAAAATGCATGCTTTCCACGGTCTGATGTCGAAGACTAAAACAAACCTAGCACAAGTGTAGGGTTCTCGCTGCTAGCAACCGATCCCAAAAGTCAGAAATGCGCCTGTGAAAATCACGCAAAAAAGTTAAACACCGGCTATGTATCCGGGGTTTTTGCACCATTTGTGAAGCTCCCCCTCACCTATAACGAGGACAATGACAGGCGGCGCCCGTTGCTTTGGTAGCTGTTGGCGACCACTAGGCAAAAAGGAACGCAGCAAAGCGTAACGATTTCTTGTGCGCGCGTGTGTGTCTTTTTTGTTTTTGTGTTGGTCAGATCGTTGGGATTTGGTGGTTGTGATTTGATTAGAATACTTTTTGTTTTACTTTTGCGCTCGTTGGCTGCTGCTGCCCATCTTATTGATCCAATTAATATTACCCTCTTTGGGCCATTTTGTAGTTTGTCTGTATGGTTTATACTTTGCCTATTTATAATTTTATTTGTTCTCGTTTCAAACTCGAATAATATCATGATGATTATTTTCACATGTTTTATTATGCTCACGACTATGAAAGCTCTTAATACAAATTGTCCAAATACAAATTAATACGGCCTTTGCGAAAAATGTTTGGCTATTGCTCACATTCAGTGTGTATTTTGTGTATGAATGCGCTTCAACAGTTTTGATGATATGCTATTGCTGTTAGGAAATAGATTATGTTCCTAATACGCTGGCAATTATAATTTATTTTAAATTATTAAGAACGTAGTAAGTCTTACTATGTCCTTATCATTACTTAACTTATCAATTAAGTTTCGGTTTGTTAGAATCTGTATGATGAATTCTAAGGTCTTTTGCTAGTTTTCAGGAATAAAAGCCCTAAAATGCCTAAAATAGTATTTTTGACACTCAGCAAAATTTATATCTCAAGAGTATTAGTGTTCAATCAAAATAGTATTTAAGATTGGAGGAAAGATTTTAAACAAATGTGCCATGCGTTTGTGCGTTTGTCTGCGCTTTTGACTTCAGAACATCTCCTAGCGCAAAAGAGCAGCCGTTTTCACTCCTCGCATGTGGACGCGATTGTGCAATAGCGCCAAACATGGCCGATCGAGCAAAGTAGTCATTGGAAAACACAGTGAAAATGACAGGCTCGCCTTTTAATGTACCATTTGCCGAGACACCGCCGTCAACAGTATGGGCCCAAGTTCTTTTCTCACTCCCTCCGGGCGTGTATGTTGCGCATATATAGCGTCCGTGTGCGTGTTTGCCGTGGCCAGTGCTCGCCCGAGTGTTTTCTCATGGCGTGCGGCGCCAGGTGCTACGGGCAGCAGGTGTGTGGATAGGTGTGGAAGCTGCAGACAATCCGCGAACCCAGCGTGAGAGGATGCGGCATGCGACTTCGTGCCTCATACCCGACAGTGGCTGGAGAAGGTGGTAGCTCTGTTGCCATTGACCGGTACGGGGAGGTGTACCTCTACTGGCTCTCGTACTGCTCGTGCTCTTCAACAAAAGGTTTTTGGCTTCCACCAGCTCCAGTCAAGGCCGGACAAACGCGCGAGCTCGGGCAGCCGGCGCTCCGACTCTAGCGAGATGCGTGCGGGAGCGAACACGAGCCAACGACAAACATTACCACCGCAGTGAGTGCGAGTGAGTAGAAGAAAAGAAAACGCGCGTCAAAGGGCCCGGTGCGAGAGAGCGTACCGGGGATCCCAGCGCAAGAGCGAACCGCCGACGTGAGATAGAGATGACAGAGGGTGAGCATAACACAAAACCCGGGTGAGCCGGTTCATCATCCTCATCATCATCGTCATTAGCAGCAACAACACCACCAGCATCAACAACAACCCACCGTTCACCGTGTTGTGATGGTTTGTGTGCTGCATCAGTTAAGCTGCTTTGGTATAACGAAGCTCGCCTTTTCCGGGCTTTTGATTGCGCCCGGTGTATGTTCCTTCGCGAGTTGTGCAGTATTGGGTGTTGTCTATTTTTACAAACAATAGCCGGAGAAGAATTTCATCCACAATGCTATGGTCGCATCGCTTTCAAATTCGAGCGTTTCGTATTCTAATTGCGAAACGGTTGTATGGCAGTAACTGATACGTAAGTGGTTTTTTGATTAGGGAAGATATATTTATAAATGCTCTGCCACTCATAATATCGATGTTGTGCAATATCGTTAAAAGCCTTTTACTGTTTATTATGTATTAGCCTAAAATTAACCCTTGCTCATATAATATGTATTCAATTTGCGTATTGGTAATTACACATACACTCTACTAGCCACCACCATGCACGATATTGGTTTTCCTCCTCCTCTTTGCATACAATTTCGTGTCATTTCCCAATATGGTGGTCCTCCAAGGGGAAGAAAAGCTTCTCATGTGTTGTTCTTGAGCAGATGATGGCTAGGTCGGTTTCATCGACTTAGACCATTATTCCACAGATATTTGTTTGACTATTTCATCGAGTTTGTGTCTGTATGCTTGTGTTTCGTTCTTAATATGTATCTGTCAGCTATCTACTATTTCGAGGTAGCTTAGGGAAATCCCAGGCCCAACAACCCTCGACTTGTTGGTTGGGATAAAGGATAATGCTTCTGCTCTACCTGTCCTTCCTACGTTCGAATCGTCGAGGACCAAGATACATTGTTAATGCAACAGCTCTTAACCTATCCGGCAATGCCGTACCTTTGACGCTTTGAGATTTTCATTCGTTCTCACGCAACGGCACGCTCTCCTTCAGAATGTTCGCAGCCCTATCAATCGATATGTGCCCCCGTACGGATGATATTTTGCGTCCCTGGGGGAAGGTTCGTACAAGATGTTCGTGTGGGTATTCTGTGATTTTTTGCTATAACAAATTGAAGATTCTGGATATCTTTTGTACACCGTACCATCTCAGCAAAGATCTTACATAGTTGGGTGTCTAAAATATAGACCTTTTTTTGAATACTATATGCGACATTCTAATTGGGTAAAATCGATAATTTTTGGAAAGAGAACTGACAGCAAACTACAAAGCAGCATAGGCAGCAGATAGATTGCCGTTGGTTGGATAAAATGCGAAGCGTAATTGCCCTTTGACACGAAATATTGACACAGTTATGCAGACGCGTTTGTTAATACCGGCGGAATGGCCCAAGAATGTCCCCGGTGTGCCTGATAAACGATATTCTGAAGTTAAGGGAGCTCTTGGAGTTTTATATTATGTTTGTACTTGATGTGGACTTGCTTGACATGTCGATTCACAAAAGCTACTCGCTACTGCTTGATGACAGTAGAAGTGGTCGGTCCAAGTGCGGCTCTCCTATTTCAAAACGAGTAACTTCGATTGTGAATTTTTCCTATGCGGCTTAATTCACGCCGTTGCACAACCACAATAAACACCCCAGAATTAAGATGGACATCATGTGTGTGTGTGTGAGGGCTCTCCGACTGTGTTTCGAAAGAAAAACCTGAACACCGAGATATCAGTGAGGGCTGACGGCGTGTGATCCCTGGTAAAGACCTTCGTGACTTTTATTTTATTTATTGTTTGCCTCTCACCCACAATCGACGCTGGACTGCAGATCACGTTGCTTGCTTGCCCACTGCATGTCTCGTGTGGTAGTCTGTTGCACCGCGCCAAGGTTGAGATGCAATCTCTTCTCCTTCTCGAGGTCATCACAAGGAAGGAAAAGCGTTCTTTTAGTTTAATTTTATTCTTCACCAATTGTCAAACAGCATAGTGAACACATGGTTCTTTTTCTATTTTGGTTACTTTTTGACGAACCTCGATACGAGGAGGTAAGGAAAATACAAAGACCTCAAAGCTTGTTAGACGAACTCTTAGAGTTTTTCATCACCGCATCAACAGTGGATCAATTTTGCTAGGAATGGCACAGATTCTTCCAACCAAATCCCTTCGGCTGTTGATGATGGTACGCTGCAAAACCGGTTAGAGTGTGCACTCCTTCTCCTATACTCTACACTAGACTTGCTAGCAGCAGCGCACCGCGCCAAACAAGGGAAGTGCAAGCGGAGTGCAGCGTATATTGCGACGATGGTTTCGACTACTGGTTGTGGGTGTAGGGGGAGAGGAGCAAAGGAGCAGAAAATGGAGGGCACCTTGTTGTTGCGCACCAATGAGAGTATGTGTTGCGCCGTCGTCTCGATTATGCGCTGAACTTGAACTCGTTGTTACTTATAGCCATCGTTCGAATGACCTACCATGGACACACGCTTCTGTGTTGTGGTAGAGCCGAGGGGAAGAAGAGGAAAAAATCAACACTTCTTACTGCTTGCTTGTGGTGGTTGCAGAATGTTTTAAGCATCGTTTATGCTGGAGATACTGATGCCTGTAGAAGCTGCAGCTGAAATCACTTCTTTTGTGAATAACTATATTGTATGTTATTGTCTTTGTTTTTACAGAGACTGGCAGACAGGCAAATCCTGCACAGTGTATATGAATGTTTAATATGGATATCTTCTTCAGAAAGATCAACATTTACAATAAACCAAAAATTATCTTACACGCTTACGCTGAATTCATTTGCCCTCAAGTCTACATATTTGTAAGTTTGAGAAATAATGTATTTTAATGCAAACAACAGCCACGCGAATGTATGTAGAAGGGTGTATGCGTTAATTTTCCATTGATCACACTATACTTATTTCACTCCGACACACTTACGTTCAAAATGAACGGTGAGTAATTGCAAAAGTATGGCAATTATCTTTTCGAATCGATACCACCCTGCCTATATTGTTTGCGGCTCAAATAGCAGAGAAGCAAACTCAAAATGGCAGGTTTGGCTGTGTGGTTTCATAGAATATTGTTGCAGACAGCTGAGACACAGACAGAGAAAAGAAATGGAAGCTTTGCGTAGAGTGGGCAATAAACTGATTTCGCGCGAAGGTGAACACACGACGCGGCTCATCGCCGGCTCATGGATGTGAATTTCTTTCACATTTCATATGCTTCTAACTGTGTGCTGTAACGCTTTGTTTTTTTTTTCTTGTAAGCAAAACTATCGAACATATGAATAATTGGAATACCAATTGATTATCGGGATTATTTAAGCATAACATTGAATGATGATGCTCTACATGTAACGTAAACACTTCGTAGTATACTGTTGCTTCCTTGTTTTAACGACTTGTTATTCGGTCTTGAAATCTACTTGTTTGTCTAATTGTTTTTTTTTAAATTTATTTTTATCTTGTTGTAGATTAACACTTCAACTGCCAAAAAATTGTGGGAGAAAGGAGGATCCAATGACGTCAAGGTAGCAGCCGCTGCCACTGGCCCTCTTCCACCACTGCAATTGCACGGCACCACTGACCATCCGGTATGGCGCGATTCAACCTGGTCATCTCAGGGCGATGCGATCTTGGCGGCACCGCGACGTATTTTCCAACACGGAGCGGAATCCAATCCGACTGGTTCAACGGGAATTCTAAGGTAAGCAGTTATACTAAACTGCGACAACGCACATGTATTTTGTGAACCCTTTCTAATCGAAAACTGTTCTACATTTCAGTCCACGAGACTCGACAGGAGGACTAGGTGTAAAGATGGTAGAATATGTACTGGGCGGTTCCCCGACAAACAAGGAAAGTCCATTGGCTAGCTTGGACTCGCGCTTCAAAGGATTGAAGTTTGATGATGGAGACAAGGTGCGACTTCTGCTCGTAAACGGAATCGTTAATAGCATCACTGGGCTGCCGCAAATTTGCTGAACTGATTAATGTTGCTTTCCTTTTGTTATAGGCTTCTGATGATAAGGACAAAGCAAATTCGCCTTTTGAAACGAATGGCGTAAAGAAAGAGGAGGTGGTGCCCGGTACAAATGGCGTTGTAATGGTCAATGGCATTGATGACGATAAGGGTTTCAAGTAAGTATATCTCATGAGATCTGTAAACAGCGCTTGCTGTTGTTTAAAGCCTGCGCACGATTAGCTCAACGAACCATAATCCTCGATAGTCACCTTTCGTTCCAAAGCCGTACGCCGGGCTCGCGCCAGCCGTCCCCGGCCGAAGAGCAGCTGCCACGTCCGAACATGCTGGACCCAACGGGCGTGCACGGATCCGGGTTTCCGCAGCATCCGTCGCTGCACAATATGCTCGGTTCTGCAGCACCCGGTGGCAACGACGTCACGCAGCAGGCAGCAGCCGCCGCTCTCGGATCCTATCATCCTCAGATGATAAATCAGATGGGTCAAATGGGTCAGCTCGGTCAAATGAATCCGATGAATCAGTTGAACCAGTTGAACCAGCTGAACCAAATGCAGAGCCATGTGATGAACGGCGTTGGGGGCATTCCGCAGATTGCACAGGTAAAGTACTAACGCATCACTCATCTGAGTTTGTTGCTTGTTGAGGACTGAATGATTGAATATTTCGATGGGTGCTTTTTATCCTTTTAGAGCCCTATGGTTAATCAGCACGGACAAGGACCGAGTCAAATAGATTCGCCGGCAAATCTGCTGCAACAACCGCATAACTTCGAGCTACAGGTAAGTTTCTGATTGTGGGTTTTGTTTGTTCAATGAGGTTTGAATAATGTAAGACAGAAACATAGTGTACGATCAAAACTACCCTACATCTGATACGTGATACAAACGTTATTGGTCGACGCTCCTAGGTGCCGTTTGTAATAATGAATAGAGCGAATACAAATTTGAATGCTAATATGATTGGCTGAAATTTGTATCTAAAGGAGCATTTAGTTATTGTATATCAAAGAACCCTAACACTCGTAAGAAAGTCTGACGGTGCACGATCTATTTTCAAAACAAGGACCATATGGTAAGAATCCATAGAAAAGCTCTACAAAAAATGCGCACGCGTGCACCCTATGTCTGTTTGCGTATTCTGACACACAGATGGCGCTATCATCGACAAGGAGCATTTATGATTCAAAATGAAACGGCAACTGATTTGAAAAGATATATTAGTGTCGTATACTTAAATGCTGAATTTAAATGCCCAGGTTGTCCTTAAGATCTACACTTTGGGAGAACTGCGGAGAGAACGTTTATCTTGAATCTCCGTGTATGTAAAATTTTGCGAGTTTGGTCAAAACTCTTTGCGGGTGGTTATTTTATTGGTTGGAGGGTTCAGTAACTAAATTAATTGTATAACATTACCAACGCTGATACTAATCATTTGATATATTTTATATTAGTTTATTATAATTGTATTGGTTTATTGCCAATTCAAACCAAACGGATATTTTTTCAGAACATTTATCAAAATTTATCGCTTGTCGGCTTAAACTACACAAAGAAACGAAAGCAAAAACAATCTTCAAGGATACAATTAATCATTTACAAAATTCACGTTGCAAATGCTAATAAACGTTAATAAAAAATATGATTAAGGTATAATCTAATGTAAAAGTAGAAATTAAATTTGGTTTGTTGGTTACATTTAAATGAAAAACATGCTGAAATGTTTTGTCCACTAAATGATATGATTCGTAATTTAATACCCTCATAGATGATTTTAATCTTGGCCCTGTTGTTTGTAACCCATCACCCACAACACTGTTTCTCCATTTTTCTTCATTTTTCGCATTTGGAGATAAAGCTGGATAAAAAAGAATGCTACGGAAATACTTTTCACGTATTTTTTCGTATTTACACGTTTGCGGTGGCTTTAGCGTTGACTTGCCGAATGGGCCAGAGACATATTCATCTCTTTGCTTCTTTGCTGTCAAAATTCGTTGTTAACTCTCAACCATATTGTAAAACTCAACTCAACTCAACCATTGAGACTGTAAAAAGGGTAATATTTGTTTTTCTAGAACATTTCCAGCAAATGAAAAAATGGTGGAATTGTTATAAAATAAATATATACTGAGTTTGAGAGAAAGGTAAGGCAGTATAGGGCCGGTCTGGTGGTATAGTCGTTAACTTGTACGACATAACAACATGCCCGTCATGGGTTTAAGCCCCGAATGGTCCGTGCCCCTATACGTAGGACTGACTATCCTTCTATGGTAACATTAAAGCCAAGCCCACTTCACCAGTGGGTACAGGCTAGTGTTGGCCGTTCCGGTCCGAACCTAGTAAAAAAGTTCCGTTCTTTATGTAGGCCGTTCCGTTCCGATCCTTTATACAAAATCGTTCCGTTCATTCCGTTCATTCCGTTCATTCCGTTCCGTTCCGTTCATTCCGTTCCGTTCCGTTCCGCTCATTTCGTTCATTCCGTTCCGTTCATTTCGGTCTTTCCGTTCTTTCCGTTCATTCCGTTCCGTTCAATTCGTTCTTTCCGTTCACTCCGGTCTTTGCCGCTTCAATATTGTTAGCAAGGTGCTATCGTTCGTGCGTTCCGTTCTTTGAAAAAAACCGGCTTTGTCCGGCTGTTGCTTGCTGCATGCAAGATACTTGTTCACTCTTTCTCGCACACAGTATGTGTTGCCTGTGCACTCTCCCATGCTCACAGGAATATTCATCGCACTTCGTCGCGTATCGTTTATAAAAATCGTGATAAGCGAAACCAAAAATGGTGTTGCATTTGGTATTATGGTGCAATTTGTAACAACTATTATACTTTTTGTTATAATTTAGATGATCTTAACTAGAAAAATAATTATTATAAAATTTAAATCTGTACTCATATGGCAGAACGGTTTGGAAAAAATGTATTAAAATATGTGAGTATGAACTTCTTCTTCTTCTTCTTTGGCTCAACAACCGATGCCGGTCAAGGCCTGCCAACCCACTTGTGGGGTTGGCTTTCAGTGACTTATTGATTTCCCCCCATAGTAGGATAGTCAGTCCTACGTATGGCGGCACGGTCTATTTATTTTTTATGCCACGATATCCACTTGATCGTGGCACTCGGCATGATTCCAATATTTAGCCATTCGATTCGAAGCATTCTGTTCCATTCGACAACCGTTTGAGTGCCGTGATGTTGTAAACGATTTATGTGAAAAAAAAAAAAACTATTTGTTTTAAATAGTAAGTGAAATTCAAATAATTAGTCAATCTCGTGATACAATCGTCAACTCGTACCACTCAATAACATCGGCATGGGTAAAAGCCTCGAATGGATCGTGCCCCCATACACTGGGATGATTATCCTGCTATGGGCATTTAAGTTACTGATAGCCAAGCCTATTAGTGGTACAGGAAGGCTTTGACCCAAAATGGTCGTCGCATCTAAAAAGTTAAAAAATGCTAGATAATAAATGCTAGCTTTATATTAGCACAGCTGGTACAGCTTACTGGACATAGATTGAACCCATCTAGATTTGCTGTCAGATATTATTTCAGATTGAAGAAACGCCTTTTTATATCCTGTAACAAGTAAACCCCCCCCCCCCCCCCCCCCCCGGATGACAGTTTGGCTTCTAAGCTCTGGGTCGGTTCTTTTGCACCCCAGGTTCACGTTCCGTTCTTTTTGAAAAATGAACTAGTTCCGTTCCGTTCCTTTTTTTTAATGAAATTCCCAACACTAGTACAGGCCTTGACCGACAAAAGTTGTTGTGCCAAGGAAGAAGAAAAAGAAGGAGTCTCACAAGATGTAAACATAAGATATTAGATACCAAACAAAGTATGTTCTATTCTAAAAGTATGTGCACTGTTTACTGTCATAAAATGTTATATTAACATTTTTAAGCTTCGCCATTTTCTCAAGACAAATTTCACCGCCAACGCATTGTGATTTTATTTTTGCGTGTTACTAAAACAAGTATTGTAAGAAATTTAGTTTTCAAAGTATTTGTTACACATTATTTATCCTGAATGTTCTTTGAACAGCATTCTTGTGTTCCTCCATTAGTGCGTCATGATTGTGCTTGCCACCCCATACCGTATCACTTGTCGGAACATTTGTCATGCTTTAACCGACGAAATGTGCACGACAATATCGTTGATTTCCCCTGACCGTGGGTTACATTGCGCCAATCAATAAATTTCTTATCCAGCCAATTTTTTATCCTCGCCACGTTCAAGACAAGCCAAGTCTCGAAGGAACGTGCAAGCGGCCATGTTTTGTATGACAAGGGTTCAAGGTTTAACGGGGTTGTTTTTCATTACCGGAATTGAACGGTCCACTTTTGTGGACTGCTCGGTACCTAGCACGCGTAACGGCCAGGCTTTTACTGCAAGAGTGGAAAGCTTTGTCCCCAATTGCAACGGTTAAAGGACATTGTGAAAAGACAACTTTCTCGATATGTGTGTGTAATGTGGTAGTGGCCTGTACGGTACATACTGTACATCGAACAGCGTCGCGGTAGGTCAGTTTTTACTGACATGAGCCGAGGTGGAATAATACATCGATCGAACGGACTTTTCAGCACTTGATCGTCCAGGCGATCATAGAAACCTTTAGGAGGTTTCCCTTACTGGAAACGTTGGAGTTTAGAAGCCTTACCTTGGGTAGGGGGACATAACTAAACTCTTGAAATAAGTTGGAAGGCGAAGTATTAGGAAGTGTAACGTCCTATCTTGGCAGTCCGAACGAATCTGACTTGCCACGGTCGGAATTGGTTTTATTTATACTCAATAAGTTTCGTACATTTGGTTTTGGAATGTGTTTTTGTCCTAATTAAAGGTTATTGATATGAGGTGCAATTAATACATTGTATCGGAAGTGAGGTGTCTATCAATTTGTGCCTATGCTGCACTTTTAGTGTTTTTACAAAGGTTCTGGAAAGTTTCAACTGTTCTAGCCAAAGAACGAGTGCGTTCGTTGCTCTTTGCCTACACTGCGCTTTTAGCAATAAGTTGCTATGCGTCTGCTTTGCTGCAGTAACGCTTGAATTGCTTATGCTGCGCGATTCGGTTGTTTTCGATAAAATGTGTCTCAATGGTTTTTTCTATGAACGGTATGGTCTAGGTATGTTGCTATGGAGTGGATTGATTTGCTGATGCAATATAATGACTGTGTTGCAATAATGTGATTTGACTTTACGGAGTGTGTTACAATGTGTCTATAGCTGATAGTGTGTATTATAATAAGTTCTGTATAGCAGATATGCTACATGTGTGTGTGTGGTTTTTTTTTTAAATATACGGCTGTATATTTGCTATTTTTCCAACGGGTCAGCTGATTCCGCAAGTGAAAGGGTGAAGGTGGTGTACCGAATATGGCTCACGTGAGTGAGGGAGTTATATGGTCAACAAAGCACCTCGGCGTTTACTGCGCAACCTACATTGGGGTGGTATTTTTAAGCGAAGCAAACGATGCAATGTCCGCATTATTCGTTCCGTTGGCACACATACTCTTGCTTTTGTATTAACGTGGGGTGACACTGCTCCATTTAAAAGGCGTTTGGGGCCTCTTTTCTCAATAGAGCAAAAATCGTTACGGTACTATGGATGGTTGGACATTTTTAGGACCCACAATACAATTCTTGTGTACGTTGATAGGTGCATATACGTCCCGGGACTGCAGTCACGGTCAGTGGACTGTGGTGTTGGTGTAGCAATCAATTTGGTGCCATGAACAGCAGCGCTCCCATTTGTCAACTGCTACGTTCTACTATCGGATTATGATAATTTGAAGGAGCATTCCTACTATCTGTTGACGATTGTACCAATTGCTATGTGGAGCAAAGCTTAAACATCAATCACTCCCACTGTAAATAAATATGCATGGTTTTTCGCTCTGTCAGCGTTGATGATCTCTTGGCTAGAATGATGAAGCTTGCTGATTTTGTCACCGGGTTAGGGCTACTCGAGACGATCTGAAAAGTGTAATTTCTGTCTTTGAAAGAACTAGGGAAAATATCTTTCCAATGAACAAGATATCTATGTTCTGCGCATCAATCAGGATTAGATGCACTTAGTATGTCATTTTTGTCACTTACGGTAATTACAATGATTATGTTAATGTACATCCGACGAGTTTTGTTTACGGTTGTAAAAAGTTGTACAATAATGAAATTGTAATTTTTGTGTTTTTTGCATTGAGAAAAACATCTACGACTTAGAAATATTTTTTCCCCTCACGATATTTGATATTGGATTCTTCCGGATTCTTGTAGCGGAATAGAATATGCAGTTGTTGAATTCACAAAATTGTGAACTAAGACATGATGCAGCGTCTCGAACGCCCACACTATTTTACTCATGTTATACATTGTAGCATAATATCGTTTCACTGTTTGTGGTCACACTCAAAAGACGTCCAGAGCGGGGCCGATTCATTTGAAATGGAAATAGAATTAAATGGATGAGTCATAAGGCTCGAGCATGGTCGTTGCCTCCTGGTGTCGCTGTACCGGGCGATACTAACAATCAACAGAGCACCTTTCGCTAAGGGAAACCGAGATGATGAGGTCCAATCAATCCATTTTCCACCCAAGAACCATAGACACACACAACGTTGTTCTGTGGAGGAGGATCCAAAGGATGGGCGGGATAGGGCAAGGCCACCAGTTGGCATTGATTCATAAGAATAAAGACACTGGCAAGGCCTTGAGGTAGTCATCTAGCCCAACGAGTCCGAGTACCAACGAGAGAGTCCGTAAGAGCCAAGTAAGATTGATTGTGGAATAGAACTTGATCCGGGTCGAGAATAATGCGGGATCCAGTGATGGATCATTACATCCATGGAACAATGCTGTAATGGTGTTTGTTTAGGATAGCATTCTGGTGGATTTAGAGTTGTGATATCAAGCTCTCTACGCCTAGTATTGTACTTCAGTTTTAATGTTATACAACAATGGAACTCAAATCTTACACAGTTGATCAAAGTATCTTATATTGAATTTGTCATATTATGCAGTGGAAATATAATTCTTTTCACCAATGATAATCCATAGATTTAGCATTGACACTCTACATTCTTTGCTAATAGAAGAACACCGCTGCATAGTAATTTATAAAGAATAGTTGAATGTATATTTTGTTATGATCTATTTGAAATCTATTAAACATGAACCAAACAGGTTTTTATGATTGTCTTTCGTTCGTCATATTACAACGGTGCTGTATGAATAGTGTTCATTATGTGATCAAATTTTATTGCCTAAAATATTGAACGTGAGAACACTAATTTGATGTCAATGTAGAGAGAAAGCATGCATTACATTAAAGGAAAGGTACTTCCGTCCATCCCTAACATGTTTGAATAGGTTTGAGCAAAATGTATCATTAATCAAATGCCGCGTGTCCGTCCTGTGCATAAAATAGAGATATTGTACATTCTCTGGTGCGCTAGCAATCGATCGTCGATTGCGTGCTTTCAATGTTGATTCGCTGGAGTACTGTCGCTGTACTGGGCAAAGGAAGGGGTAGAAAAGCGTATCTCTAGTCATGGAAGTGTTTCGGTAAAAGCTTTTTATTTGTGTCTACCACGGAGTACCTACACTCGTATCGATTGTGACTCCACACTTTATGCGGGAAGAAGAATGTTAATGATGATGATATTTACGACACTTCGATCGATCCGTGACAACATATTCGTGTGTGTTTGGGTACGTAGACTACCGGAGAGTGTGTGCGCGACAATGATAATGACATTTTCCAACATACACGAACACACTTTTAGAAAAGGGGGAAAGAAGAAATTGATTCGGCCAACTTCACTATCTACCGGTGGATGAATTAATTAGCAAATGTTGTAATATGTTATACAACGCCTCCTGCAATGTTACGCGCCGTGAGCTTTCCTTTTAGCTTGCCTGGCAAACGTTTTAAAACCGTCCCGGCAGGACGGTTATGTTGTCGACTAAGGCAGGGAAGCCGAACGTTGTTTGGGTTACGTTTGGTGATTAACGCCTCGGTGAGTTGGACAACATAATAGTGTACCGGCAATCAGTTTGCTGCCACACCCTTAGCCGAATGACATTTCATCGCAGCACCCGTATATGCGCTTCTGGGTCGTGTTAGCTGCATCATGCACGGCTCCTTGCGTGCGCGCTCTCTCTCTCTCTATCTGCGATACACATACGTTTAAGTGCGCCCTGATACGAGGGCGGCAAAATGGAGCAAAACCATCAGGAATGGTAGCAGCGATGGTAGCAATGTGGGTTACTCTTCAAACGAAAGCCACCAGGCGCCTCCATCGTTGAAGGCCATTTTGAATGCAACACACATTTTTCCTCGTTTGGGTGATGGGTTGGCGTAGGTGGAGGACGAAGAACCGCCTAGGAGCGGAAGGGAAAACGAATAGGCCACACACATCGTTTCTAACCGTTGCACTGTCGACGCGTGACATTCGTGTTTGTGGATGTTTCCTGGTGGAGTGTTTCATTTTGGAAGAGAGAAGAGGGAACCAGATCGTATGTGTGTACATACCAAGTTGTCCGGTCGTCGCTTTGAAAAATCTGTTCCGATCGTTAATGGTCGAAAGAGAGCTGTACATTGTGGCCGAGTTTATCGTGTGCAGGAAAGTTTTGCATGAAAAAGCAAGTTACTCAATTAGTAATTTGCACGCTAGGGGTCGGATTAGCTTTCGCGTTTGCTTTCCACCAAGCGACAGCGTCTAATGGATCCTTTGGGGATCAGATTCTTTTCTGCACTAGCTCAAATTCATTATCTAATGTGTCATGCCATATTCCTAAGTAAATGTTGTATCGTATGATTTCAAGCTGAAAATTTAATGTGAGTTCGTGTGTTTAATTTTTTTCGTTTCAAAGCTCCAAAACGAATGCGATAATTTCGATATTTTCGCGTCAGCATTTAAGCAAACTTGCAACAACGAGTGAGGGGACTTCGAGTCTATCGGGAAATAATTGAAATTGGAACGAGAATCCTAAGCGGATTCTGTTTACACATTAAACATTTCAAATATACGAATCCGTTTGCATTTGGATGAAATCCACTTCAGTCGCCATAACTACACGTGTCTACGAAATTCAAAACTGTACAAAGAGAAGTACAGTATGGATACGTGCAACAAAACCAATAAACCGTTTGTTCGAATTGATTGATTGACATTCGTTCGCTTCGGGTATGTCCGAAAAGAAGGATCATTCTCTGTTGGGTCGGTTTGCATTTGTTGCTTCACACCACATCACACGAGGCTGGGTGGGGGTGATTCGCTCACAAAAGAAGAAGAGAAACCCTAGATTCCGGCACACACGAGAAGGCACACATTCTGCCTAGTGACTGTCAATTTCAGACGTTCCATCGTCGGGACGCTACCAACGCGAGAATCGATCAACGACGCAGCCCGCACAATGTGTCCGTTTTCTAAATGGCTCATAAACGGGTCATGTAATGTGTGGTTGCACACAGGATTGCAGATCAGGAGGCAGAAAGGCACATACCTACGATGGAGCACAGTACCTGGTGTACGGCATCGCTCCCCCGGTACACTGGTGGTCCAATCGATTGCCACATATATGTATTTTAATGCATGCACCATTCGCTGGGTTGGGCGGCTAAGAATGTGTGGCTAAGAAAGGACACCGGTGCCTGGTGCGACGGTAAAGTTTTATTTTCACGACCCGGGTGCGGTACAGTTCGTTACTACGGACACGTGTGTATATGAAATCAAGTGCTCCGGTGGGAAGAGATACCTTGAAGTGTTTGCGTTCTGCGTCAACGTCAAGTGAGCTCATTTTGTTGCTTTTTTTGGCGTACGAATGAGTCGAAAATTCGACGGGGTGGTGGGAGCAGAGCATAGGTTTTTATAGATAGTTTGTATAGTTCACGCGCAATATCGTGACGTTCTATTCCACGCAGCGAATGGATGGATAAATGACGTCTGTCGTCTAACAGTGACACACTCACCAGGCAGAATGCGTGCATGGGTGTGTGTATACTTGGTTGTTAGAAGCATCGTATGAATATGTATGAATGGTTGATTTTATATCACTGTTTCTTTTTCCTATTTTAAGCTTCTATACCATTTCAATTGGGCGTTTTAACTCCACATGACTGTTGTTTCAGTACGACTGTGCGCGTGTAGGTTGTTCCTTTTCATGTGTTTTTTTATAATGGTGTGTTTTAACGTGTACAACTACAAAATTTATAAATAAGCAGAGGTAACATTCGTTAGAGGAGTTAGAGGAGGTCAATATTAAAAACTAAAATGTTGACATGAAAGGTCAGACAAAACCCCATACTAATATGAAATCGTATTAGTTTCATTTAATTTTTTTTGTTATTTATAAAAAAACATAATTTTGTTATATTTGTGTACATGTATATGATGTGTACATGTATATGTACATTATTAACAATATGGACATGAACACAAATACAAAAACAGCCAGATATATTCCCCCAGATAAAATATTAATATTTACCCAAAAATTAGCAAACACTTTCAATAAAATTTGATTAAAATATTTTGAATGAATTATTGATATTTATGATGTGTTGTTAGTTAATAATAATTAAAATATGAGATATTGATCTAACCCATCTTCAAGATGTCCACACAAACGAGTACAGCTTAATATCAATATTGTCTTAGGTAGTTTCTTGGCCGACGACGACACTTTTCCATCAAGGATATGAAACGTTTTGAACCAACAGACTTTTCAACAAACAATTTCAACTAGGTGCTTTTTTATATGCGGCATTATAGAGCTTTTGCTGTTCGAAAGGACAATACTTATTAACTACCGTAAACCTTGGTAGAAGTTTTAATGAGAATTGAGTTTCAATTCGCAAGTGTGTTTTGTAAAACGGTTGACGAAGTGATCACATCTTGTCCAGTCGTAGCTTTTTGCCTCTGTGCGATTATATAGATTCTGTAATCGCTGAGTAAAATTTCTCCTTCCACCGGGTTTGCGCCAGGTCGTTTCGTTGGAATAGCCAGCACACAATAGTTGGGCAGGTAAATCGTACAAATTAATTTCCGAATAAATCGCGCCCTAGATCCTTGCGCTAACCCGGCTTCCCAGGTTGTGCCAGTCAAGAGCTCTTCCTATTTTGTGAGGAGAGGGAAGAATGTTGGGTAGCTGGCTGGAGGATTTCGAATTTCTGACCGGTGGTAAGCTGGCACGTGCACAGTTATGGCAGATTGATGGTGAAAGTGGGTCTGTTTTATCTCGCGGCCCAGACGGCTGGCAACCATCGCCACATTTGCACGCTTGTTAATATTACCGGCAATACAGGGTTTCCCACGATTTATTGGTCAGTTTCCATGATTTTTTGGTGCGTTCCCACGATTTTTTGGTCGTATCTCATAGATTTTGGTTCGTTCCTATAATTTATTGGTATTTTCAGATTTGATATCAATACAATCGGACCAAAAAATTCTGGGAAACGGCCAAAAATCGTGGGAACGCACCAAAAAAATATGGGAACCCACCAAAAATTGATGGGAACCGACCAATAAATCGTGGGAAACCCTGTAATTGCAATGCGTCGTTCAGGCAGTCCCGATTCTCCCAAGTGTCCTTTTGGCGCATGTCTGTGGAACAATGGTCAAAACGGACGGTGGTAGAGGGCTATAAAATGTTGCAACAATTAATGATAATGCTTTGGAGAGACTGGGAGAGGTAGTGGTGCTGCTTTAAAATGTGTATGTGGTTCATTCTGGCTCGAAACAAGAATGGCGGATGTGCATCATACACGTACGATAACGTACATCCATATGTACGCAAGGCCCAACAAAAGGGATATGCGATTGACGGGCTGTACTACAACCACCACTGCTGACACAGCTTGGCCCCACCCGAGAACCGTCCGTGGTGAATATAATCGCTGCAATCGAGTGTAATGAACAACATTTTATACGAGTCATTCGGATTTAATTACAGCTCAAGCGCAACCCAACCCCAAGCTTGCACATCCTGTGTTTTGCGAAATGCACATTGCTTCGAACAATCGACGGAAATGGATAGCTTTTTAGCCAGAATAAAAACACGAGATGAATACAACGCTACATTCCGGCCAATCGAGCTACACCAGTGAGAGTGAAACGATTTTCATCCAGTAAATTGCACGGGAACGTTCCATTCTAGGAGCTTTTCTGCGAAATCATCATCAAACGTAGAACGGATGGGAGAGCATGGATGATCGAAATAGGGAAGGTACATCTGTTCGTTCAGCAAAGATGAAGGAGCTAGTATAGGGAGCAGGATGCCAGCTGGCAGTGGAGTGAAGAGGCAGCGAAGGATAAATGCATCATGCTCCTTACATAATCATAATCGTCTTCGGTTCAAGTGCAGGGATAGTTGTTGGTGGGTGGAGGAAATAATAAAACGCCACTTCCCTTAGCTTTATGTAAGGTAGCAGCTGCCATTGCATCACACATCGATGAAGTTAAATTATTATCCTGCTAAGGAGGATACAGACCTTGATATTGATAAGTTAGTAACTTGGCTGCAAAAGCGTCCTACTGTCTATGTAATGTTGGCGTTGTATAGTCTCTGATTGAAAGTATTTTCTCTACATCAAATGATTTAACCTTCTCATTTTAAAGGTTGGTAATGGTTTGGTTATAAAAGGGGTTTGTTTCAAAATTTCATCCTAGAAATTGGGTACCATAATCGTTGCCTATTTGATTCGCTTATAGCCCTTAAAGCTTATAGTGTGTGCCTGACAAGCAAGGACTTCAGTAGATGTGATTGTCAGTTATTGGAAAACATTGGTGGAAAATCTCCCAGGAAAGGCTTTGAGCTATCCTGTACTTGAACTCATTGTTGCTTCAACTAAACCATTAACTAACGCTTGGATGTGGTTGTGGTTCTATCATCCTGACAGCAGGAAATACAAGTTCTATGTGTCCTATAAACTTCGGAGTATTGATGCATGGTGGGACACGAAGTATTGTTGCTGATAAGACTTCTTCCATGTATTTGGCCCATGTCTCTGGTCTGGTTGCTCTCTGGCGAAACAGAAGATATGCGATGGCTGTAGATTTGCTGCCCAACAATGGGCAGAGGCCACCCATAATGCATCCAGCCGGACAGAAAAGCAATATTTGATTTGATTGTTTGCCGCGCAGGCAGCCACAATGCACAAACGTTCATCGGCAAACGTTTGATTCAATTCTTTTTAGAAATAAATCGGTTTTTCCTTTTGGTAACTTGCGTGCTTGGCTGTGTGTGTGTGTATGTGCCGTACACGAAATCAATCATTTTTACCATTCGATCGCGGTGTGTGCTGGGAGAGAGAATTGTAACGTTGAAAAACTTTTTGTAGATAATGGCTGGCACAGCTGCCGGACGCCTCGGCGAACGGGTAATGGAGCAAAGCACCTGAAAACAAAAAAAGAACTTCAATCCAAAGAAAAAAGTGCACATTCGTTCGTTCGTGCGGAGAAATTGGAAAATAAAATTAGAACAATAAAACAAAAACACCAAATCAATAACAAAAGCACACTCACAAAAAAAACCTCCACGCGCAGGTCAGACAACGCTCATCCTGGTACTGACACCATCCTGGTAGGTTGGATAGTGTGATGATGAGCAATACACATCACCATCATCATCATCATGCAACAGTTTGCTCTTGCCGGAGGAAGCGGAAGGGCTCTTTTTTCGCTCAGTACTCAGTGGACACCCAAGTGTGAGGTGAAACAATTTTTGCTCTGTTGCTCTGTGTAAACGCGGACGTGCGAGGTGGGTATGCCGATACTTTTTGCTGTTCCAGTTTGTGCAAGGTATGGGTACAAAATGCCCCCAATATGATGGGCGATGTTGCTGGAGCTCAAATCAAACTAGCAAAAAGCGTTCGCTTATTCATATAAGAACGCAGCAACGGGCTTGAACGAGGGGATTGTGGATATCCGTAATGAATAGTGGCACCTAAAGAGGGGGAAGAAGGAGCGAGGGGACCGGGCGCAGTAGTAGCACATTGGTTCGGTTTGAAACAGTTGGCACTTGTGAATGTAATAATTGCAGCAAGTCGCTTGCAACTCCCCCACACTGCTCTTGCACTCCGATTGTGTCGTGTTTTGCTTCGTGTGCATTGTGCGATTGATTAAAAACTGACTGGCGGCTTTTCTTTTGCTCTGCTTACGAAGAAGGACACTTTTCCTGGTATATTCTTGTCCTAAAACACGCAGCGATGTATTGCCACACGATTAGAGAGCCCCCAAGGATAATAGCTGACTTTTTATTGGTTGGTTTTGCGCGACTGATTGCCCTTTCAAGCTGTAGCGATGATGTATTAGCAAAAAAAAAACAATCCTTCTCTCATTGGTATTTGTTTTATTATCTGGTGTTTGGTTTGCTGCACATCACCATTTAAAAGTGCATCGTTTTTATGTTTTTTTTTAGCAAGGGCTTTATTATGAGGGTTTTTCTCTTCCAATATCAATAACTGTTGTTGTTGATGATGCAAGTAATTAAGGCAGACGTATGGATTGTCCGTGTGTACATTATTGAACCATTTGCACGAGTCGCTGCACTGAACGCTGTCGCTGTTTTCGAACAATTGAGTGCGGCATAGAGAATGTCAGTAATCAGAAAATGTTGCCACAGGGATCATGTACTTGTTTGAGATTAAATGTCACAAATAGTGTGTGTGTTTTGCTTACACTGATTGCCACTTTGTGTATTGTTTTGGTGCACATTTTTGACTTTTTAAGAAACTATGAATTTGAAAATGGTCTTTTTTATTACATTGTGTTGCGCTCCTCTGTTAGTCGTGAGTAATTGCACTGGAACGCATGCATTCATTCGCAGTAACGTTGAATTGTGTGGGGTGTCCTTGTCGGCAATAAACACGCCATCATTCTACTTCCAACTATTCTACCGTCCCAGGAATACACTGGGAATACAAGGAATTGTTTGTGGATACACAGGATTGCAGACGTCAAGACAGGTGGAAATGACATAAATGATTCATGCGGCACATACGCCCCCCGCCGTACCATGTGAAAACGACTTTAATCAAACCGTAATAAATTTCCCAGCACTCCCCGCAGGCTATATCGTTTGAAATGGGTGAATCAGGAATGATGGAAGTAAATTACTGGAAAGTTCAAAAAGTGTAAGCATCATGGACCAGACACGCAATCTTTGTGTTGCGTTAAAATTGGTATGTGTGCGTCCGTTTCTGGATCAAACCGTACGGTGTTTTCGCGCATCCTTCACTCCGTTTGCAACTTTGATGGGATTGGCGTTTTAGTGTGTGATTGTGCTATTTTTGAGGAATATGGGGTGCATGTGTTTCTGGGCAGTAGTCCTTAGCTGATCAATGCTTGAATGCAAAATTCTTGCAATGAAACTTTAGCTATGCTGTGCTTCTATTCTGTGCGGGGAGTGAAATAGCTTTGACGTAATGAACAACACTGTTTCAGATTATAGTCGTGCAAGTTCGCTACTATGTATTGAAGAAATCAGGCGGACACTCATATTCATATTTTCTATTAGTTAGAGCTCCGATTTTAAAATCGGTTCATGTAATTTTGTAGTACACATCATTGTGTATTTTATGTTTCTGAATTACAAGCGTGATCATGCATTGATTTGGAAACAAACAAAAGTGTGGGAATGGTCCAGTATCGGCAACTCTTGCTTTATTCGACAAACAAATAAACAAACGAACAGTAAAAGAATGTGCCATTAGCTCCGGTGTAATATTGAACCAGATTAAAAAAGTTCCCTACCAGCAGCATGGCTTTGACGTTTACGTAGCCCTTTTTGTGCAGTTGAAATGCGTTAAAAGTCTTCAATTACGACATTTAAAGACGCGAACGTTTGCCCCAACGGGTGAGGTATCAAACCATAAGAGTGCTGCAACAGAGAAAAAGTTGTTCCGACCCAACCGGAAATGAACAAGTTTTGTGTTTTGTTTTAATAGCCTGCATAACTTTCTTCCGCCTGAAACTTTGATCCCGGAACGACACGTGCTATTCTGATGTTGTTAACTGCCGAAACTAAGATGTTCCCTAGCCTCTAACATCTACTTTGCTCTACAAAGTAGGAACAGTGCAACCGGTCATCTCGGGCACGTGATTTCTTTTGTTTGTTTTACAATGTTCCAACACCACCTTATGTGTGCCGTTCCTACAGTAGAAATGAAAACAATATTCTTATATAAGCAAACCCAAACTACAGAAAATAGTGTGAGTTTGTTAAAATATTCCCTTTTTCTTGAGAATGCAATATTTACACTGCAAAAAAAAAACATAATGGAAAGAATTCTACACTGTGTATCTGATGGCTATAGCATTCGACATTAGTCGAAACAATCTATCAGTATAAGGCTATAGAGCCTCGTGTTGTACCATTCCACGCATTTAGTGATTAGTTCCTTTACGAACTTTAATGCGTGATAATTTCAATATTGTATATTGAGAGATTGCGCGCGTTTTTTTCGGTCTGCATATTTTACGGTATATGTGTGCTAGAATAAAGCTTAAGCATTCTCCTACTGGTTTTTCTCAGCAAAAAATATAAAAGATATAACTTTTCATCTATATGTATGAGACAATAATGGCGAGAAAGTTGATTGTCTTGCAATGAACCATGATTGATGCCTTGAAATTGGGTTCAACCTTGATATGCATCGTCCCCCTGTAGCAAGGACTGACTATCCGTAGCCCGATATTGGTACTGAATAAAGTCTCCAAAGCCTTGTATAGGCCGGCTTGTTGCCGTAGGACGTTTACGCCAAATAGAAGATGAAGGATGTCACGTAAAGCTTTTGCTCCATTGCTAATTATATTTACTCGAAGTACATTTGGGGTCGATTTTAGCACCACAAACACCCATGAAATGGGACGCAAGCCTTGGTTCAACTACAAAAAAGGGTAACTATCTTTTCACGGCGTTCTTCATCTAATAGGGCAAACACACACGCTCTGTTCATTCTTTTTCTTTCCTTCCCGCAGTCGCGCGTATGGCAAGGTGCCGTTTCCGTTATCCTGCTTAGGTATCTTGACGTTGGAAAAATTACCAAACCCATCCTTTCGGCAACCGAACTGTTGCGCGCCGAGAACCGAACCCGGAATGGTTTATAGCCGGCATTAAATTAATTAGTTGGATGGTTCGAAATTAGTTTGTTTTCCGTGGGTCCAGGCGGGACAGTGGTGGTTCGTGGTATCACCCCCGCAATAGCCGCTGGTACGGATTTGCTTCACTCGTATTCGCTCATTCCTATGGTAAGGTGAATGGACCTTATCCCAACCCGTAAAAGACACCCGGGGTTAAGTAATAGTGTGAATGTGAACACAGTCCACACGTGCATCTACCGGGTCGACCGCTGAAGCGTAAAAGAGTATGACAATTTTGGTGTTGATGAAATCCAACAAGCCCGTTGACAAACGAAATGGCACAATTTTGTGGTGGAAAACGAGTTCCGGTGGGATCAATACAAAGGGAACTGGCATCCTTTACACGGGTCAAAATAATCCTAAAAGACATGGGTCGATTAGTATACATAGTTATTTGGAAACTAGGTCCTCAATATCTGCTTGAAGAAGAAGTAAAAAAGAACTAAATGTATATGAAAAGCAACATTCCAAGTGTCCGAGATTTATAACGAAAGGAGTGGTACGTCGTTTTGTGGGCAGAAAAGGTGTGCTACAAAATTTATTTCCATTTGTCTTTTTTCATCCAAGTGCTTCACAGTTGGATCTTTGGTTAAGAGAAGTGGTATCGAGCACAAATGTTCATAATAAAGGAGGCGCCGGTCCCAAAGTTATATCAGTGAGGATTGCTTTTATCGCTCAATGCAAGGAACCGTTCGATTTCGCCATTCTTTTTTTTTTTTTTTTTTTGAAAATCGAATAGAAACATATTCCATAGAATGCTTGTGTGACAGGGAGTGTATCATGCTGCATAAGAAGAAAGGATAAGCGATCCTCCATCAGTCGGCTGATGGTGCACGATAATAAAAGTTTCATATGTATAGCGCGTAAAAAAGGCTCAGAGAGGTCCCGTAATTGACTGCAGGCGGCAACACTAGAGCCGACGTGCAAAAAAAAGAGTCTAAAAATATGTTGGATCCTTTTTTTTCGCTTCGTATTTTATTTCCGGCTTCAAACATATGCCAGACATTGGTAATCGATTTTGATCGCTATACACTTAGTGCAAAGCTTTTAATAGCAATGATTTGAACGATGTCTTTTAATCCCTCCTTTCATATAAAACGTTTTATATGGCGAAAGACCTAATATAAGAAATACCACATGTAGACGCTAGACTACAGTACTATACTACTTTACAGATACAGATATACAGGTGATTTCTATTATTTTTAATGTTCTGAGAAAAAGAGCTAGAGGTCAAAATGAAGGAAGAACTCTTCTGGGAAGAGTTTATCAACTGCTTAATTGATGTGTTTTACACCTACTTTATAATCAAATGTTTGAATGTTTGCGCTATTTGATAGAAACTTCAGCATAATTGATGAAGTATTATTATTTAAAGTGTATATACTAGTTATTTCCTTACAAACTATATGAATTTGGGTTTGATGTTTTTTGGACAATTTGAAACATAACGCTTATGAGTAGTATAATTATAGGAATTGCGTGATTTTTGGTCATATGAAGCAATTTAATTAACAAGTTATTGGAATTATATGTTAACTATTTAAACTGTTATCTAAACTAAGTGAAGTAATGATTTCATCATTATTACATTATTGTTGAAAATAATTGCCAATAAGGTAAAGTACTCCATCGTGTCACTTAAACGATGGTTGTGTTTTAAAAGCCACCCTTACAGCATTATTGTTTTGTTGGGTCGAGCTCCCGTGGTCGCTTACGAAATAAAAGCCAATGTACTACATAAACTCGCATTGACGTTAGTTTAATTGAATTCTCTTCATTTTGGCCATCGAAAACAGGTTCGATCGGCAGTGTTGATGATTGGATGTTCGGGACACAAATGCACAGGAAGTAAATTGAAACTATAACAGTTACGCAATCTCGGTCGTCACTTTTGAAACTTACGGTAATTGTTTAGAGTGTATTTACGATAGAATCGGGCATATTATCGTGATAGACTGTAAAAGGTTGAAGCAAAGTGTGGCTTTTAGATATTTTTCCTGAACAGCGGCTTTTCCCGTACAAGTCGTTTTGATTGGTGGAGCACATTATCTCAAAATTACCAATTTTAAATATATGACCGTCAACATGTTTGGTAGCGGAATTTTCGTTATAAAAAAAGAAACTTTAGCTAACAATTGCCTTGCTCTAGGAACTTCATTAGTTCTTGAGATCATTTTATAGCATCCGAAAACCCTTGATTTATAAGAATAAATTAGATAAACAATCCATTATCATCAATCATCGCTATCGACGAAAGATTTTATTTTAAAATTATTTACAATGTTTAATCATATGATTTTTAATCAAAATCAAAATAAAATAGCGTCGATAAAAATAGAATTCACTGTATTTTTTATGATGATGGCCACGAACTGCTGGATGGATGTTATTAAATTTGGGTTTTTATTTTCACGTTCATACTTTCACTGTATTATTTGTGCATTTCGCACTCCATAGTCTGTTGCATGAAAACAACCCTTTTTGCCATCGTTACACGGTTTTACAACCTACCAAACGTGGCATGGGCTCATAAGTAATTCGAGCTGATTGCTGCTTTTAGTCCTGTGAGAGAAGGACACGTACCACGAGTCACGTTTCCTGCAGCCAAATCGTGCAGAAATGCTAGTGGTTGGGTAATTTTCACTGGAAAGGAAAAGGTACGATTTGCTAGAATTAAAGTTGTACTGAATCCGACTACATTGTTGCCACCCTTGTTTTCTTAACAATCAAGTACAATCTTCCCTGGACTTCGCACTTTGCTAAGTGAGGCTTAATTGAATAAAGAGCAATTTCTCCACCTGTTGCAGGGTACAAAACCATTTTAGATGGCAACGTAACGTCATGGTCATGGCATGAATTTTAGTTTGACAAGGTTGTTTTTATGTTTGCACGAGAAATACAAGTGCAAAATTGTCAATACCGTATTGCATAGGAGAAAACCATTATTTGCGTGACATACCTATTGCTATTTTGGAACGCTTTCCTATGAAGTACCGCCAGATTGCGTCGGCAACGCACCGATTGCACAATTTGTCAATGCACCGTCAAGTAAATGCAATGATGGTGATGTATGCTTTTGATACCGCAAATATCGCATTCCACCCGGCTCCATTTATCGGCACTAAGGTATCAATTTTCGATGTTCCATTTCATAAAGTGCTGTCGGATCGATATTGATAGGTAAAGCAAGAGAAGATTCGGTTAGGGTGTATAACATGCCTACAGACACCGTGCATGTATGGCCAGGTCAGGTGCAGCTGGCGACATATGTGCGAGCTTTTCTTTGTTACCCGAGAACGAAGCGTGAACACGAATCGCGCCTCGCGGCTGACGGTCCCTTTCTAGTAAGTACTGTGCAAGCAAATACGGCTCAAATGGCACACCCTGTGTAAGAAAGATATTTTTTACGACTTTTGAGCTTTTGCGTGCATTTATGAAGCGTTGGCTTTCGGGTGCATTATGATGCAAGTTGCAATGGTTTGGCATTTTGGTGAACGTTTCTTAGCTTAACGATGTCATTTTGTCCCCATTTCGCTACTATCAGAAGTGTGAGTAAATATGTGTAAAGCGAAATGATGAAGTAATGCGGAAGTTGGAATAAAAAAGCAATTTCCTGACGTGACAGTTGACATTATTTGTTATCAATGCTATGTAATCATTAACGGATTCGGATGTAAGAAGATATTTATAGTTAGTTTCAATTTTGAAGTAATCGTCAAGTAAAATGTATAATGTATAATAATGTATATTATAAGTGAATATCCGACATATTTTATTTTCATACGATTATTTTAGTGTAATTAATTGTATTCCGACTCCTGAATTGTATAAATTATATATTAAGGCATTAATTCGAAAATACCACTTTTCAAACTTTCCATAACGTCATATGTCATAAATATATACATTCGTTTTGTTAAAAATGTAACATTTCACAATCGATAGTGTACGTACATTATAGTTACCAAGCGAGGATTTTTTTACTAACAAATTACTAATTGCTTTTTTTCATTTTTCTCGTTGCAGGTATGTACAACTTTCCATACAACCATTTTGTGTAATTAACATTCTATTTGGCCGAATCGATCAATTCGATTCGGCAAAAAAGAAGGAAGCAAGCAAGCAAAGCATCAACCACAATCAAGTAACCAAAGTAAGTGGTTTTATGCATCAATTAAAGTATGTACCATTCGATCACATAAAGTTGGGCTCGTTGCCGAGGCCACGCGCTCAGGAATAATGGACAAACAGTGTACAAAATGCAATTGATTGATGGTGAGGTGCCTTTGCGCGCGCATTGTCACGGAGGGTAATCATTATACCATCACGATCACGTGTTTTCGTCGTCTGTCGCGAGGTGAAATGTGGTAAAATAATTATGTCTTCTGTCAAACAATTCATCCCTACAACGTCCTGCAAAGCCAAGGAAGAAAGGGACTAACCGTGCTCAGCTCAGCTTGATAAGTTTGATGATGCATTTTTTGTTGTTGTTTAAGTTGATTCTAGTTACCTATTGATAATTCGGAAGTATAGACGCAAAAACATACTCTCGTCAATTTGGCTAGATCGGCAGTTTGGTTTTTATGCCTGTGTTTACTAAGTAGCACGTGCAAGATAACATGCCAGGATGACGATAAGAAGCAGCAGGATCCGTCGATTCTTTTACTCTGCGAGCTTTTTTCCACTTGCTCCCCTAGCTCTACCCATGCTCTATCGAATGATAGACGTAGCCTAGCGTTGTGGCGTCAAAAATCGATTCTTATCCTTCTACCGAGAACTGGTGCAACACAAAAGTCGCTGCCTCTACGGTCGTTAAAGAAAATGTGTGTAGGTGTGTCCGTGTGTGAAAGAGAGAGTCAGAATCGAGTGGAAAGGGCTAGCAGGAAGTCTTCCGTCTTCCGTATCCTACTTAATGGTATTCCGATAGCCTGCAGGCTTTTATTTTACTGGCTCGCTAACGTACGGCTCTCCATATCGTCTCCAAACCCTAGATCGGAAGGTGACGAAGGTGTAATATTGGCAGAGTACCGTTCCCCCAGAGCTCCTTTTCCCTGTACGGGCGCATGAATTTCCCTGAATAGCATGTACGTTTTGGGAGCGGGGAACATTCTGAAATATGTAGTTTTCATCACAATAGTGTGTGGTACGGCAAGCAAACGATCGAACCATAGGCGATGGCTTTCGAGTGAGTATGGATGATGAACTCTTCAATCTGGGATTCTTTCAACTGGCTTTGTGTGTGGCAGACTGGTGTAGATCATTTTAATTGCATTCGTGTGCTTGCTTGTGTGCGCGCGCCACGTATTTACGTTGGAACAGGAACGAAAGAATGTAGTGGTAAGCTTTTTTTTCTCTTTCGTCGTTCAGTTTTATCGGAAAATTGTGAAAACCAGGACAACGGGTTTAAGGCGATACAGATGTCGGGTGTGGCTGAGCGCGCCGCAGTCCAATAGCGTTTCGTACGGAAACGGTTCATTAAATTTTGCTCACGGTGACGTCATTTCGGATTATGTGGCAAGTCACGAATGATGGCTGGAATGAGATTATCTCCTTTGCAAGCATGATGTAACGTATTGATCTTTTTTTTTTTTGAAACGGTGGCAAGGCCTGCAAAGGAATAATTTATCTAAACAGCTACTGATATTATCAAGAATATGTTGGCCACCCTTCTTCCAGGTAAATAGTCTACACCTGGCCACGTTAGATATGTACAATTTATCTTAATGTTAAAGAATTAGTCAGCCAATCTTGCCTCGTATCATCGATCGTTGATTGCTACTCTATATATCTCTCTCTCATCACAGCGTTCTGAGACGTTTACTGTTTGGATTTACAAATTTCAAAACAAAAACAGCAGACCACACTCAAAGCCAGGCACACGGAGGCGTTTAGGCACGAGACATAACGCATGCTAACTATTTATGCTCACGTGTGTGTGTTGATGGCAAGGAAGCCGAAATTGATTGATGTGATCAGACATCACGCACGCTTCCCTCCCGCGTCTCATGGTATGGTGCCTGTGGAAGAATTTTTCAAACGCAGGGTTAAATGCCTCCGCAGTAGATGGAACGCCAAAAACCGTCCACATACGGTCGGCAAACATCAACGACCTCTCACTTCCACATGGTGTGAGAAATGACGACAATAAAGCACACCCGCGCGCGACTCTGGCGAAGTAGGATGCGCACTCTCGCGGGCTCATCATCATTGTCGGCGACGCCGTCGGGCGATGGATTCATTAGATAAATTAAAATTCATCAAACAAGTGACATTTGCTGTGTGTGTGCCCAGTTGCTGTATTTGGTCGTTTTTTGGTACATAGACGACAAAGGAAGGTAGACAAGAGCAGAAAGAATCTTCCAATGCTTTTTGGAAACAATTTTCTCGCATAACGCGCAATGTGCGTGTTTGATAAATTGAGCTCGTTTAGTGTGGGTTTTCAGATAGGATGGGAAAGCGATGTTACTGCTGTAGCACGTGGATAATTAGTGCAACATGTGTCCTTTGGTAATGAACAATCACTGAACATAAGAATACCGAGAAGCAAACATTCGCTTTTGGAACTTAGTGAATAATGTTATCTAATTTGCTTATCAACGTTCGTAGCACAGTAGAGGCTCCAAAGCCTTGCATACGCGCACAGTGCTATCAACATAAACATATACCAACCACTGTAAACATATGGAAAAACAGGACCATGGACGCAGGCAACATTGCACAGTAAATAGTGAGCGTGAATGAGAAAGCGCAATATGAGCATAAACGGATTTCACCTCTCGCGCGAGAGAGTCGACCAACTCTTTGCTCTCGCTATCTGCGAGTAAAAGAGCTAGCATAACACAACACACGAGATGTAACTTCGCCTTCGAAATCGTTAGAGAGAAAGAGAAGCACAAACACGCGAGAGAGCAGGAGAGATCTTCCGCCTGCGGCAGAGATGTCAAACTCGGCCGGCATGTGCTGCGCTTTGTAGCGAGAGAGCTTACACCGTGCACGGCGGAACGGCATTCATTCACTTCATTCCGTTGTCGTGGAAGGTTGGTGGGCCGGTCGTTTCGCGTTTAGCTCCTCCGCAGGTTCAGTACCGGAGAAAAAGGGGTCGTTTCCTTGTGTGTGCAATCGCAGTTGCACTTTCGCGCGTTGGTTACTTCTCGGTAGGTGGTTCAGCACTTTTCACACTTGTGGATATCCCTTGCTTTTGCAACAGCGTCTAGTGTCGCTCAAACCGAATATGTAGACGATAGAGGGAGCTCGGTGATGTAGTTGTAATGTTAAATAATCATAACATTGCTCTCAACTTTAACTCGCTCCATTGTAAAGGATTACTTCGCGTGTGTGTTGTGTGTTTGTTTGTGTTAAGAAGATATAGACCATGGCATTGTGACAGTTGGTGGTGCAATTCAAGGAATACTCCAATTCTATCATCCACCCAGGCAGTGTTATTGCTGTACGATCATCAACGTTGAATGTGTCCCTCTTGGTGGAGTAGCCAACGCTAACCGTGCTGCTGCTGTAGTGGTGCTATCGGTTTTGTTTGCTGGCCAAAAGCAGTGTTTTGTGAGGTTTTCTTGATATTCATACCACGCTGTATTACTGTACCCTATCCCGTTTTACTGCCATCGATTGCGTGCGTCCTTTCACTGGAAAAAAGAAGCAAACAGAATGTGTGCGTGTGTATCTGTGTGTCTGCAAAAAAGATGTGTGCCATATGCTACGAATAAGAAGAACAAAACACAAGTCCACGCCACCATTACTAGGAATTTTGACCTATTCCTTTGTGTAGGGCTGGTTGGTGGAAGGGAGGAGGGGGCAAACCACAAAGGCACAGAGTGGGCGCACCTTTCTCTTCGATCTCCCGGGTGCGTGCTGTGTGTGTTTGGGGGGCGTAATGATGATGTGGTGCAAGTGAAAACA
>NW_024427885.1:0-54489 GCF_017562075.2 Anopheles merus
GTCATCCTGAATACATTGCATGCATTTTATATGTGTTCTGAAGTAGTTCGATGGTCATCCTGAATACATTGCATGCATTTTATATGTGTTCTGAAGTAGCTCTATGGTCATCCTGAATACATTGCATGCATTTTATATGTGTTCTGAAGTTGTTCGATGGTCATCCTGAAAACATTTCATGCATTTTATATTGTTTCTGAAGTGTGTTCTATGGTCATCCTGAATACCTTGCATGCATTTTATATGTGTTCTGAAGTTGTTCTATGGTCATCCTGAATACATTTCATGCATTTTGTATGTGTTCTGAAGTTGTTCGATGGTCATCCTGAAAACATTGCATGCATTTTATATGTGTTCTGAAGTGAATCAATGGTCATCCTGAATACATTTCATGCATTTTATATGTGTTCTGATGTTGTTCTATGGTCATCCTGAATACATGGCTTGCATTTTATATGTGTTCTGAAGTTGTTCTATGGTCATCCTGAATGCATTTCATGCATTTTGTACGTGTTCTGAAGTTGTTCTATGGTCATCCCGAATACATTGAATGAATTTTATTTGTGTTCTCAAGTTATTCTATCGTCATCCTGAATACATTGCATTTATTTTATATGTGTTCTGAAGTTGTCCTATGATCATCTTGAATACATTGCATGCACTTTATATGTGTTTTGAAGTTGTTCTATGGTCATCCCGAATACATTGCATACATTTTGTATGTGTTCTGAATTTGTTTTATGGTCATCCTGAATACATTGCATGCATTTTATATGTGTTCTGAAGTTGTTCTATGGTCATCCTAAAAACATTGCATGCACTTTATATGTGTACTGAAGTAGTTGTGTGGTCATCCCGCATACATTGCATGCATTTTATATGTGTTCTGAAGTTGTTCTATGGTCATCCTGAAAACATTGCATGCATTTCATATGTGTTCTGAAGTTGTTCTATGGTCATCCTGAAAACATTGCATGCACTTTATATGTGTACTGAAGTTGTTCTATGGTCATCCTGAAAACATTGCATGCATTTTATATGTGTTCTGAAGTAGCTCTCTGGTCATCCTGAATACATTGCATGCATTTTATATGTGTTCTGAAGTTGTTCGATGGTCATCCTGAAAACATTTCATGCATTTTATATGTGTTCTGAAGTAGTTCCATGGTCATCCTGAATACATTGCATGCATTTTATATGTGTTCTGAAGTTGTTCTATGGGCATCCTGAATACATTGCATGCACTTTGTATGTGTTCTGAAGTTGTTCTATGGTCATCGTGAATACATTGCATGCACTTTATATGTGTTCTGAAGTTGTTCTATGATCATCCTGAATACATTGCATGCATTTTATATGTGTTCTGAAGTTGTCCTATGATCATCTTGAATACATTGCATGCACTTTATATGTGTTTTGAAGTTGTTCTATGGTCCATCCGAATACATGCAAATACAATTTGTATGTGTTTTGAATTTGTTTTATGGTTATCCTGAATACATTTCATGCATTTTATATGCATTCTGAAGTTGTTCTATGGTCATCCTGAATACATTGCATGCACTTTGTATGTGTTCTGAAGTTGTTCTATGGTCATCCCGAATACATTGCATGCATTTTATATGTGTTCTGAAGTTGTTCTATGGTCATCCTGAATACATTGCATGCACTTTATATGTGTTCTGAAGTTGTTCTATGGTCATCCTGAATACATTGCATGCATTTTATATGCGTTCTGAAGGTGTTGTATAGCCATCCTGAATACATTGCATGCATTTTAAATGTGTTTTGGAGTTGTTCTATGGTCATCCTGAAAACATTGCATGCATTTGTATGTGTTCTGAAGTTGTTCTATGGTCATCCTGAATACATTGCATGCATTTTATATGTGTTCTGAAGTAGTTCTAAGGTTATCCTGAATGCATTGCATGCATTTTATATGTGTTCTGAAGTTGTTCGATTGTCATCCTGAATACATTGCATGCGTTTTATATGTATTCTGAAGTTGTTCTATGGTCATCCTGAATACATTGCATGCACTTTATATGTGTTTTGAAGTTGTTGCATGGTCATCCTGAAAACATTGCATGCATTTTATATATGTTCTGAAGTTGTTCTATGGTCATCCCGAATACATTGAATAAATTTTATTTGTGTTCTGAAGTTATTCTATCGTCATCCTGAATACATTGCATTAATTTTATATGTGTTCTGAAGTTGTTCAATGGGCATCCTGAGTATATTGCATGCATTTTATATGTGTTCTGAAGTTGTTCTATGGTCATGCTGAATATATTGAAAATTTGATTAAATCTTGGGGACACTGGGAACAACCTCTGAAGTCATTCTAGAGTGTTTGTATGAACATTGGGGACACTTGGGACAAAATAGGAAGGTATTCTAGAGTGTTTGTATGAACCTCGGGGACACCTTGGACAACCTCGGAATTCATTTTTGAGTATTTGTATGAACTTTGGGGGCACCTAGAACAACCTCTGAAGTCATTTCAGAGCATTTGTATGAACCTTGGGGACACCTTGGACAACATCGGAACGTTTTCTAGAGTATTTGTATGAACCTTGGGGACACTTGAGACAAACTCGGAACGCATTCTAAAGTGTTTGTATGAACCTTGGGGACACCTTGGGACAAAATCGGAAGTCATTCTAGAGTGTTTGTATGAACCTTGGGCACACCTTGGACAACCTCGGAAGTCATTCTAGAGCATTTATATAACCTTGGGGACTCTTGGGACCACTCCTGAAGAAATTTTGGAGTGTTTGTATATACCTTGGGGTTACTTGTGCCAACATCGGAAGTCACTCTAGAACATTTGTATAAACCTTGGGTACACCTTGGATAACCTCTAAAGTCATTCTAGAGTAATTGTTTAAACCTTGGGGACACCTTGGATAACCTCTGAAGTCATTTTAGAGCGTTTGTTTAAACCTTGAGGACACTTGGGACACAATTGGAAGGTATTCTAGAGTTTTTGTATGAACCTTGGGAACACCTTGGACAACCTCTTAATTCATTCTTGAGTGTTTGTTTGAACCTTGGGGACACATGGAACAACCTCTGAAGCCTGGTGAGAGCATTTTTATAAACCTTGGGGACACTTAAGACAACCTCGGAACGTATTCTAGAGTGCTCGATGAACATGAGGTACACCTTGAAAAATCACGGAAGTCATTCTAGAGTGTTTGTATGAACCTTGGGGACACTTTGGTCAACCTCGGAAAGCATTCTGGAGTGTTTGTATGAACCTTTTGGACACTTGGGACAACCTCGAAAGGCATTCTAGAGTGTTTCTTTGAGGCTTGGGGACACTTGGACAACCTCTAACATTATTATTGAGTGTTTGTATGAACCTTGGGGACACCTTGGATATCCTCTGAAGTCATTCTAGAGCATTTGTATGAACCTTGGGGACACCTTGGATAACCTCTGAAGTCATTCTAGAGAATTTGTATGAACCTTTGCAACACCTTGGACAACCTCTAAAATCTGTATTGAGTGTTTGTATGAACCTTGGGGACACCTTGGATAAACTCTGAAGTCATTCTAGAGCATTTGTATGAACCTATGGGACACTTGGGACATCCTCGGAAGGTACTCTAGAGTGTTTGTATGAACCTTGGTGACATCTTGGATATTCTCTAAAATCATTATTGAGTGTTTGTATGAACCTTGGGGACATTTGGACAACCTCTGAAGTCTTTCTAGAGCATTTGTATGAACCTTGGGGACACTTGGGACAGCCTCGGAAGGCATTCTAGACTGTTTGTATGAAATTTGGGGACACCATGGACATCCTCTTAATTCATTCTTAAGTGTTTGATTGAACTTTTGGGACACCTTAAACAACCTCTGAAGTCATTCTAGAGCATTTGTTTTAACCTTGCGGACACCTTGGATAACCTCTGAAGTCATTCTAGAGCATTTGTATAAAACTTGGGGACACTTGCGACACAATCGGAAGGTATTGTAGAGTTTTTGCATGAACCTTGGGGACACTTTAGACAAACTCTTAATTCATTCTTGAGTGTTTGTATGAACCTTGGAGACACCTTGGATAACCTCTGAAGTCATTTTAGAGCATTTGTATGAACTTGGGGACACTTGAGACAACCTTGGAACAAATTCTAGAGTGCTTGTTTGAACCTTGAGGACACCTTGGAGCAACTTGGGAAGTCATTTTAGAGTGTATGTATTAACCTTGGGGACACCTTGGATAACCTCTAAAGTCATGCTAGAGCATTTGTATGAACGTTGAGGGAAACTTGAACACAATCGGAAAGCATTCTAAACCATTTGTATGAACCTTGGAGACACCTTGGATAACCTCTAAAATCATTCTTGAGTGTTTGTATGAACCTTGAGGAAACCTTGGACAACCGCGGAAGACATTCAAGAGCATTTGTATATACCTTGAAGACACCTTGGGACAACCTCGAAGGCATTCTAGAGTGTTTCTATGAATCTTGGGGCATCTTGGATGACCTCTAAAATCATTATTGTGTGTTTGTATGAACCTCGGGGACACCTTGGATATCCTCTGAAGTCATTCTAGAATGTTTGTATGAACCTTAAGAACACTTGGAACACAATCGGAAGGCATTCTAGAGCATTTGTATGAACCTTTGAGACACCTTGGATAACCTCTAAAATCATTCTTGAGTGTTTGTATGAATCTTTGAGAAACCTTGGACAACCTCTGAAATCATTCTAGAGCATTTGTAAAAAACTTGGGAACACCTTGGACAACCTCTGAAGTCATTCTAGGGTATTTGTATGAACCTTGGGCACATCTTGGAAAACCTCTGAAGTAATTTTAGAGCATTTGTATGAAACTTGGGGCCACTTGAGACCATCCTGGAACGCATTCTAGAGTGATTGTATTAACCTTGGGAACACCTTGGGACAATCTGGGAAGTCATTCTAGAGTGTATGTATTAACCTTGAGGACACCTTGGACAACCTCTGAAGTCATTCTGGAGCATTTGTATGAACGTTGGGGACACTTGGGATAACCTCGGAAGTCATTCTAGAGCGTTTTTATGAACCTTGGGGACACCTTGGAAAACCTCGGAAGTCATTCTAGAGTGTTTTTATTAGCCTTGGGGACATTTCGACAACCTCTAAAATCATTATTAAGTGTTTGTATGAACCTTGGGGACATCTTGGACAACCTCTGAAGTGTTTTCTAAAGCATATTTATGAACCTTGTGTAAACCTTGGCCAACCTCTGAAGTCATTCTAGAGCAATTGTATAAACCTTGGGGACACTTGAGATACACTCGGAACGCATTCTGAAGTGGTTGTATGAACCTTGGGGACATCATGGGAAAAAAATCGGAAGTCATTCCAGAGTGTTTGCATGAACCTTTGGGACACCTTGGACAATATCTGAAGTCATTCTAGAGCATTTGTATAAACATTGGGTACACTTTGGGCAACCTTTGAAGTCATATATAGGTGCTTGTATCAGCCCTGAGGACATTTGGAACAGAATCGGAAGGCATTCTAGTGTGTTTGTATGAACCTTGGAGACACCTTGGATAACCTCTAAAATCATTTTTGAGTGTTTGTATGAACCTTGAGGACACCTTGGACAACCTCGGAAGTCACTCAAGAGAATTTGTATGAACCTTGGACAACCTCGGAAGTCATTCTAGGGTATTTGTATGAACTTTTGGAACACCTTGGACACTCTCAGAATCTTTATTGAGTGTTTTAATGAATCTTGGGGACACCTTGGAAAACCTCTGAAAGCATTCTAGAGCATTTGTATGAACCTTGGGGACACTTGGGACAACCTCGGTAGGCATTCTTGAGTGTTTGTATGAACCTTGGGGACATCTAGGATATCCTCTAAAATCATTATTGAGCGTTTGTATGAACCTTGGGGACACCTTGGATAACCTCTGAAGTCAATATAGAGTGTTTGTATGAACCTTGGGGACACCTTGGACAACCTTTGAAGTCATTCTAGAGGGCTTGTATGAACCTTGGGAACACCTTGGATAACCTCAGAAGTCATTCCAGAGTGTTTATATGAACCTTGAGGACACTTGGAACACTATCGGGAGGCATTCTAGTGCACATGTATGAACCTTGGAGACACCTTGGATAACCTCTTAAATCATTCTTGAGTGTTTTTATGAACTTTGAGGACACCCTGGACAAAATCGGAAGTCATTCTAGAGTTTTTGCATGAACCTTGGGACACTTGGGACAGCCTCGGAAGGCATTCTAGAGTGTTTGTATGAACCTTGGGGACATCTTGGATATCCTCTAAAATCAGTATAGAGTGTTTGTATGAACCTTTGGGACACCTTGGATAACCTCTAAAGTCAATCCAGAACATTTATGAACCTTGGGACCACCTTTGACAACTCTGAAGTCATTCTAGAGCATTTGTATAAACCTTGGGAACACTTAGGACACAATCGGAAGGTATTCTAGAGTATTTGCATGAACCTTGCGGACACTTTGGACAACCTTTTAATTCATTCTTGAGTGTTTGATTGAACCTTGGAGACACCTTGAACAACCTCTAAAGTCATTCTAGAGCATTTGAATGAACATTGAGGACACTTGAGACAAGCTTGGAACGCATTCTAGAGTGCTTGTATGAACCTTGAGGACACCTTGAACAACCTCTGAAGTCATTCTAGAGCATTATATAATCCTTTGGGACACCTTGGGCAACCTCTGAAGTCATTCTAGGGTATTTGCATGAACCTTGTGGACACTTTGAACACAATCGGAACGCATTCTAGAGCATTTGTATGAACCTGGGACATACCTTGGACAACCTCTAAAATCATTATTGAGTGTTTGTATGAACCTTTGAGGAACCTTGGATAACCTGTGTAGTCATTTTAGAGCTATTATATAAATCTTGGGTACACCTTGGACAACCTCTGAAGTCATTCCAGGGTATTTGTATGAACCTTGGGTACACTTTGGACAACCTTTGAAGTCATTCTAGGGTATTTGTATAAACCTTGAGGACACTTGGAACACAATCGGAAGGCATTCTAGAACATTTGTATGAACCTTTGAGACACCTTGGATAACCTCTAAAATCATTATTGAGTGTATGTATGAACCTTGAGGACACCTTGGATATCCTCTGAAGTCAATATAGAGTTTTGGTATGAACCTTGGAACACTTGAGACAAACTCGGAAGTAATTTTAGAGTGCTTGTATGAAGCCTGGGGACACCTTGGACAACCTCGATGTCATTTTAGAGTGTTTGCATAAACCTCAGGGACATTTGCACAATCTCGGAAGTCATTCTAGAGTATTTGTTTAAACCTTGGGGACACCTTGGACAACCTCTGAGGTCATTCTAGGGTATTTGTATAAACCTTGTGGACACTTGGGACACAATCGGAAGGTGTTCTACAGTGTTTTGTATGAACCTTGGGGACACCTTGGACAACCTCTTTATTCATTCTTGAGAGTTTGTAGGAACCTGGGTACACCTTGAACAACCTCTGAAGTCACTTGAGATCATTTGTATAAACCTTGAGGACATTTCAGAAAACCTCGGAACGAATTCTAGAGTGCTTGTATGAACCTGAGGTACACTTTGTACAATCGAAAAAATCATTCTAGAGTATTTGTATGAAACTTGGGACGCTTGGGACAACCTCGGAAGGCATTACGGAGTGTTTGTATGAACCTTGGGGACACTTGGGACAGCCTCGGACGGCAAATTTGAGTGTTTGTATGAACCTTGGGACACCTTGGACACCTCTGATGTCATTTTAGAGCATTAGTATAAACCTTGGGGACACTTGGGATCAGCGTGGAAGTCATTCTGGAGTATTTGTATGAACCTTGGGGACACCTTGGATAACCTATGAAGTCATTATAGAGCATTTGTATCAAACTTGGGTACACATGGACAACCTCTGAAGTCATTCTAGGGTATTTGTATGAACCTTGGGACACCTTGGATACCTATGAAGTCATTTTAGAGCATTTATATGAACCTTGGGGACACTTGAGACAACCCTGGAACCCATTCTAGAGTGCTTTTATGAACCTATGGACACCCTGGGACAAGCTGGAAGTCATTCTAGAGCATTTGTATGAATCTTGGGGACACATTGGTCAACATCTATTATCATTCTTGAGTGTTAGTATGAACCTTGGGGACACCTTGGAACAACCTCTGAAGTCATTTTAGAGCATTTGTATAAACCTTTGGTACACCTTGGACAACCTCTGACGTCATTCTAGGGTATTTGTATGACCCTTGAGGACACTTGGGACACAATCGGAAGGTATTCTAGAGCTTTTGTATGAACCTGAGAGACACCTTGGAAAACCTCTTATTTCATTCTTGAGTGTTTGTATGAACCTTGGGGACACCTTGAACAACCTCTTAAGTCATTTGAGAGCATTTGTATGAACCTTGGAGTCACCTTGGACAACCTCGGAAGTAATCTTGAGTATTTGTATAAACCTTGAGGACACTTGAGACACAATCGGAAGGTATTCTAGAGTGTTTGTATGAACCTTGGGGACACCTTGGACAACCTCTAAAATCTTGACTGAGTGTTTGTATGAACCTTGGGGAAACCTTGAACAACCTCGGAAGTCATTTGAGAGCATTTGTATAAGCCTTGGGACACTTGAGACAACCTCGGAACGTATTCTAGAGTGCTTGTATGAACCTTGGGTAAACCTTGACATACGCGGAAGTCATTCTAGAGTGTTTGTATGAACCTTGGCGCACTTGGGACAACCTCGGAAGGCATTCTGAAGTGTTTTGTTTGAGCCTTGGGACACTGGACAACATCTAAAATCATTCTTCAGTGTTTGTCTGAACCTTGGGACACCTTGGACATCATCGGAAGTCATTCTAGAGCATATGTATGAACCTTTTGTGCACCTTGGACAACCTCGGAAGTCACTCTCGAGCATTTTTGTATAAACTATGGTACACATTAGACAACCTCTGAAGTCATTCTAGGGTATTTGTATGAACCTTCTGGACACCTTGGATAACCTCTGCAGTACATTTAGGGCATTTGTATGCACCTTGGGGACACTTGAGACAACTTCGAACGCATTCTAGAGTGCTGGTACGAACTTGGGGAAACCTTGGGACACCACCTCTAGTCATTCTAGAGTGTATTTATGAACCTTGGGGACTCCTTGGATATCTCTGAAGCCATTAATAGCATTTGTATGAACTTTGAGAACACCTTGGACAACCTCAGAAGTAATTGTAGAGCATTTTTATGAACCTTGGGGACACTTGAGACAACCTGGAACGCATTCTAGAGTGCTTGTCTGAACTTGGGGACACCTTGGGACAACTGGAAAGTCATTCTAGAGTGTATATATTTACCTTGGGGACACCTTGATAACCTCTGAAGTAATCATAGAGCATTTGTATAAATCTAGGGGACACTTGGGACAACTCGGAAGGCATTCTAGAGTGTTTGTATAAACCTTGGGGACACCTTGGAAAACTCGAAAGTTATTCTAGAATATTTGTATAAACCTTCGGGGCACTCGAGACAACCTTGGAACGCACTCTTGAGTGCTTGTATGAACCTTAGGGACCTTGGGACAACCTCTGAAGTTTTTTTGAGAGCATTTGTATGAATTTTGGGGTCATTTGGGACATCCTCTTAAATCATTATAGAGTGTTTGTATGAATGTTGGGGACAGCTTGGACAACCCCTGAAGTCATTCTAGAGTGTTTTGGTGAACCTTGGGGACACCTTGGACAACCTCGGAAGTGATTCTAGAGTGTTTGTATAAACCTTGGGGACACTTTAGATAACCGCGGAACGTATTCTTTAGTGCTTGTATGAACCTCGGGGACAACTTCGAAAACCTCTGAAGTCATTCCAGAGTATTTTTTATAAACCTTGGGGACACCTTGGACCACCTCGGAAGTCATTCTAGAGTAATTGTGTTAACCTTGGGGACACCTCGGACAATCTCTAAATCATTCTTGAGTGTATATATGAATCTTGGGGACACTTGGTACAACCCGGTAGGCATTCTTGAGTGTTTGTATGAACCTTGGGGACATCTAGGAAATCCTCTAAAATCATTATTAGCGTTTGTATGAACCTTGGGGACACCTTGGATAACCTCTGAAGTCAATAAGAGTGTTTGTATGAACCTTGGGGACACCTTGGACAACCTTTGATGTCATTCTAGAGGGCTTGTATAAACCTTGGGAACACCTTGGATAACCTCAGAAGTCATTCCAGAGTGTTTATATGAACCTTGAGGACACTTGGAACACAATCGGGAGGCATTCTAGTGCACATGTATGAACCTTGGAGACATTTTGGATAACCTCTTAAATCATTCTTGAGTGTTTTTATGAACTTTGAGGACACCCTGGACAAAATCGGAAGTCATTCTAGAGTGTTTGCATGAACCTTGGGGACACTTGGGACAGCCTCGGAAGGCATTCTAGAGTGTTTGTATGAACCTTGGGGACATCTTGGATATCCTCTAAAATCAGTATAGAGTGTTTGTATGAACCTTTGGGACACCTTGGATAACCTCTAAAGTCAATCCAGAACATTTAATGAACCTTGGGGACACCTTTGACAACCTCTGAAGTCATTCTAGAGCATTTGTATAAACCTTGGGAACACTTAGGACACAATCGGAAGGTATTCTAGAGTATTTGCATGAACCTTGCGGACACTTTGGACAACCTTTTAATTCATTCTTGAGTGTTTGATTGAACCTTGGAGACACCTTGAACAACCTCTAAAGTCATTCTAGAGCATTTGAATGAACATTGAGGACACTTGAGACAAGCTTGGAACGCATTCTAGAGTGCTTGTATGAACCTTGAGGACACCTTGAACAACCTCTGAAGTCATTCTAGAGCATTTATATAATCCTTTGGGACACCTTGGGCAACCTCTGAAGTCATTCTAGGTATTTGCATGAACCTTGTGGACACTTGGAACACAATCGGAACGCATTCTAGAGCATTTGTATGAACCTGGGACATACCTTGGACAACCTCTAAAATCATTATTGAGTGTTTGTATGAACCTTTGAGGAACCTTGGATACCTGTGTAGTCATTTTAGAGCTATTATATAAATCTTGGGTACACCTTGGACAACCTCTGAAGTCATTCCAGGGTATTTGTATGAACCTTGGGGACACTTTGGACAACCTTTGAAGTCATTCTAGGGTATTTGTATAAGCCTTGAGGACACTTGGAACACAATCGGAAGGCATTATAGAACATTTGTATGAACCTTTGAGACACCTTGGATAACCTCTAAAATCATTATTGAGTGTATGTATGAACCTTGAGGACAACCTTGGATATCCTCTGAATCAATATAGAGTGTTTGTATGAACCTTGGGAACACTTGAGACAAACTCGGAAGTAATTTTAGAGTGCTTGTATGAAGCCTGGGGACACCTTGGACAACCTCGGATGTCATTTTAGAGTGTTTGCATAAACCTCAGGGACATTTGCACAATCTCGGAAGTCATTCTAGAGTATTTGTATAAACCTTGGGACACCTTGGACAACCTCTGAGGTCATTCTAGGGTATTTGTATAAACCTTGTGGACACTTGGGACACAATCGGAAGGTGTTCTACAGTGTTTGTATGAACCTTGGGACACCTTGGACAACCTCTTTATTCATTCTTGAGAGTTTGTAGGAACCTTGGGTACACCTTGAACAACCTCTGAAGTCACTTGAGATCATTTGTATAAACCTTGAGGACATTTCAGAAAACCTCGGAACGAATTCTAGAGTGCTTGTATGAACCTGAGGTACACTTTGTACAATCGAAAAAATCATTCTAGAGTATTTGTATGAAACTTGGGACGCTTGGACAACCTCGGAAGGCATTACGGAGTGTTTGTATGAACCTTGGGGACACTTGGGACAGCCTCGGACGGCAAATTTGAGTGTTTGTATGAACCTTGGGGACACCTTGGACAACCTCTGATGTCATTTTAGAGCATTAGTATAAACCTTGGGGACACTTGGGATCAGCGTGGAAGTCATTCTGGAGTATTTGTATGAACCTTGGGGACACCTTGGATAACCTATGAAGTCATTATAGAGCATTTGTATCAAACTTGGGTACACCATGGACAACCTCTGAAGTCATTCTAGGGTATTTGTATGAACCTTGGGGACACCTTGGATAACCTATGAAGTCATTTTAGAGCATTTATATGAACCTTGGGGACACTTGAGACAACCCTGGAACCCATTCTAGAGTGCTTTTATGAACCTATGGGACACCTTGGGACAAGCTGGGAAGTCATTCTAGAGCATTTGTATGAATCTTGGGGACACATTGGTCAACATCTATTATCATTCTTGAGTGTTAGTATGAACCTTGGGGACACCTTGGAACAACCTCTGAAGTCATTTTAGAGCATTTGTATAAACCTTTGGTACACCTTGGACAACCTCTGACGTCATTCTAGGGTATTTGTATGACCCTTGAGGACACTTGGGACACAATCGGAAGGTATTCTAGAGCTTTTGTATGAACCTGAGAGACACCTTGGAAAACCTCTTATTTCATTCTTGAGTGTTTGTATGAACCTTGGGGACACCTTGAACAACCTCTTAAGTCATTTGAGAGCATTTGTATGAACCTTGGAGTCACCTTGGACAACCTCGGAAGTAATTCTTGAGTATTTGTATAAACCTTGGGGACACTTGAGACACAATCGGAAGGTATTCTAGAGTGTTTGTATGAACCTTGGGGACACCTTGGACAACCTCTAAAATCTTGACTGAGTGTTTGTATGAACCTTGGGGAAACCTTGAACAACCTCGGAAGTCATTTGAGAGCATTTGTATAAGCCTTGGGGACACTTGAGACAACCTCGGAACGTATTCTAGAGTGCTTGTATGAACCTTGGGTAAACCTTGAACATACGCGGAAGTCATTCTAGAGTGTTTGTATGAACCTTGGCGACACTTGGGACAACCTCGGAAGGCATTCTGAAGTGTTTGTTTGAGCCTTGGGGACACTTGGACAACATCTAAAATCATTCTTCAGTGTTTGTCTGAACCTTGGGGACACCTTGGACATCCTCGGAAGTCATTCTAGAGCATATGTATGAACCTTTTGTGCACCTTGGACAACCTCGGAAGTCACTCTTGAGCATTTTTGTATAAACTATGGGTACACATTAGACAACCTCTGAAGTCATTCTAGGGTATTTGTATGAACCTTCTGGACACCTTGGATAACCTCTGCAGTCATTTTAGGGCATTTGTATGCACCTTGGGGACACTTGAGACAAACTTCGAACGCATTCTAGAGTGCTGGTACGAACTTTGGGGAAACCTTGGGACAACCTCTAAAGTCATTCTAGAGTGTATTTATGAACCTTGGGGACTCCTTGGATAATCTCTGAAGTCATTATAGAGCATTTGTATGAACTTTGAGAACACCTTGGACAACCTCAGAAGTAATTGTAGAGCATTTTTATGAACCTTGGGGACACTTGAGACAACCTTGGAACGCATTCTAGAGTGCTTGTCTGAACCTTGGGGACACCTTGGGACAACTGGAAAGTCATTCTAGAGTGTATATATTTACCTTGGGGACACCTTGATAACCTCTGAAGTAATCATAGAGCATTTGTATAAATCTAGGGGACACTTGGGACAACCTCGGAAGGCATTCTAGAGTGTTTGTATAAACCTTGGGGACACCTTGGAAAACCTCGAAAGTTATTCTAGAATATTTGTATAAACCTTGGGGGCACTCGAGACAAACTTGGAACGCACTCTTGAGTGCTTGTATGAACCTTAGGGACCTTGGGACAACCTCTGAAGTTATTTGAGAGCATTTGTATGAATTTTGGGGTCATTTGGGACATCCTCTTAAATCATTATAGAGTGTTTGTATGAATGTTGGGGACAGCTTGGACAACCCCTGAAGTCATTCTAGAGTGTTTTTGTGAACCTTGGGGACACCTTGGACAACCTCGGAAGTGATTCTAGAGTGTTTGTATAAACCTTGGGGACACTTTAGATAACCGCGGAACGTATTCTTTAGTGCTTGTATGAACCTCGGGGACAACTTCGAAAACCTCTGAAGTCATTCCAGAGTATTTTTATAAACCTTGGGGACACCTTGGACCACCTCGGAAGTCATTCTAGAGTAATTGTGTTAACCTTGGGGACACCTCGGACAATCTCTAAAATCATTCTTGAGTGTATATATGAATCTTGGGGACACTTGGTACAACCTCGGTAGGCATTCTTGAGTGTTTGTATGAACCTTGGGGACATCTAGGAAATCCTCTAAAATCATTATTGAGCGTTTGTATGAACCTTGGGGACACCTTGGATAACCTCTGAAGTCAATATAGAGTGTTTGTATGAACCTTGGGGATACCTTGGACAACCTTTGATGTCATTCTAGAGGGCTTGTATAAACCTTGGGAACACCTTGGATAACCTCAGAAGTCATTCCAGAGTGTTTATATGAACCTTGAGGACACTTGGAACACAATCGGGAGGCATTCTAGTGCACATGTATGAACCTTGGAGACATTTTGGATAACCTCTTAAATCATTCTTGAGTGTTTTTATGAACTTTGAGGACACCCTGGACAAAATCGGAAGTCATTCTAGAGTGTTTGCATGAACCTTGGGGACACTTGGGACAGCCTCGGAAGGCATTCTAGAGTGTTTGTATGAACCTTGGGGACATCTTGGATATCCTCTAAAATCAGTATAGAGTGTTTGTATGAACCTTTGGGACACCTTGGATAACCTCTAAAGTCAATCCAGAACATTTAAATGAACCTTGGGGACACCTTTGACAACCTCTGAAGTCATTCTAGAGCATTTGTATAAACCTTGGGAACACTTAGGACACAATCGGAAGGTATTCTAGAGTATTTGCATGAACCTTGCGGACACTTTGGACAACCTCTTAATTCATTCTTGAGTGTTTGATTGAACCTTGGAGACACCTTGAACAACCTCTAAAGTCATTCTAGAGCATTTGAATGAACATTGAGGACACTTGAGACAAGCTTGGAACGCATTCTAGAGTGCTTGTATGAACCTGGAGGACACCTTGAACAACCTTTGAAGTCATTCTAGAGCATTTATATAATCCTTTGGGACACCTTGGGCAACCTCTGAAGTCATTCTAGGGTATTTGCATGAACCTTGTGGACACTTGGAACACAATCGGAACGCATTCTAGAGCATTTGTATGAACCTGGGACATACCTTGGACAACCTCTAAAATCATTATTGAGTGTTTGTATGAACCTTTGAGGAACCTTGGATAACCTGTGTAGTCATTTTAGAGCTATTATATAAATCTTGGGTACACCTTGGACAACCTCGGAAGTCATTCTAGGGTATTTGTATGAACCTTGGGGACACTTTGGACAACCTTTGAAGTCATTCTAGGGTATTTGTATAAGCCTTGAGGACACTTGGAACACAATCGGAAGGCATTATAGAACATTTGTATGAATCTTGAGACACCTTGGATAACCTCTAAAATCATTATTGAGTGTATGTATGAACCTTGAGGACACCTTGGATATCCTCTGAACTCAATATAGAGTGTTTGTATGAACCTTGGGAACACTTGAGACAAACTCGGAAGTAATTTTAGAGTGCTTGTATGAAGCCAGGGGACACCTTGGACAACCTCGGATGTCATTTTAGAGTGTTTGCATAAACCTCAGGGACATTTGCACAATCTCGGAAGTCATTCTAGAGTATTTGTTTAAACCTTGGGGACACCTTGGACAACCTCTGAGGTCATTCTAGGGTATTTTATAAACCTTGTGGACACTTGGGACACAATCGGAAGGTGTTCTACAGTGTTTGTATGAACCTTGGGGACACCTTGGACAACCTCTTTATTCATTCTTGAGAGTTTGTAGGAACCTTGGGTACACCTTGAACAACCTCTGAAGTCACTTGAGATCATTTGTATAAACCTTGAGGACATTTCAGAAAACCTCGGAACGAATTCTAGAGTGCTTGTATGAGCCTGAGGTACACTTTGTACAATCGTAGAAATCATTCTAGAGTATTTGTATGAAACTTGGGATGCATGGGACAACCTCGGAAGGTATTCTAGAGTGTTTGTATGAACCTTGGGGACACTTGGGACAGCCTCGGACGGCAAATTTGAGTGTTTGTATGAACCTTGGGGACACCTTGGACAACCTCTGATGTCATTTTAGAGCATTAGTATAAACCTTGGGGACACTTGGGATCAGCGTGGAAGTCATTCTGGAGTATTTGTATGAACCTTGGGGACACCTTGGATAACCTATGAAGTCATTATAGAGCATTTGTATCAAACTTGGGTACACCATGGACAACCTCTGAAGTCATTCTAGGGTATTTGTATGAACCTTGGGGACACCTTGGATAACCTATGAAGTCATTTTAGAGCATTTATATGAACCTTGGGGACACTTGAGACAACCCTGGAACCCATTCTAGAGTGCTTTTATGAACCTATGGGACACCTTGGGACAAGCTGGGAAGTCATTCTAGAGCATTTGTATGAATCTTGGGGACACATTGGTCAACATCTATTATCATTCTTGAGTGTTAGTATGAACCTTGGGGACACCTTGGAACAACCTCTGAAGTCATTTTAGAGCATTTGTATAAACCTTTGGTACACCTTGGACAACCTCTGACGTCATTCTAGGGTATTTGTATGACCCTTGAGGACACTTGGGACACAATCGGAAGGTATTCTAGAGCTTTTGTATGAACCTTAGAGACACCTTGGAAAACCTCTTATTTCATTCTTGAGTGTTTGTATGAACCTTGGGGACACCTTGAACAACCTCTTAAGTCATTTGAGAGCATTTGTATGAACCTTGGAGTCACCTTGGACAACCTCGGAAGTAATTCTTGAGTATTTGTATAAACCTTGGGGACACTTGAGACACATCGGAAGGTATTCTAGAGTGTTTGTATGAACCTTGGGGACACCTTGGACAACCTCTAAAATCTTGACTGAGTGTTTGTATGAACCTTGGGGAAACCTGAACAACCTCGGAAGTCATTTGAGAGCATTTGTATAAGCCTTGGGGACACTTGAGACAACCTCGGAACGTATTCTAGAGTGCTTGTATGAACCTTGGGTAAACCTTGAACATACGCGGAAGTCATTCTAGAGTGTTTGTATGAACCTTGGCGACACTTGGGACAACCTCGGAAGGCATTCTGAAGTGTTTGTTTGAGCCTTGGGGACACTTGGACAACATCTAAAATCATTCTTCAGTGTTTGTCTGAACCTTGGGGACACCTTGGACATCCTCGGAAGTCATTCTAGAGCATATGTATGAACCTTTTGTGCACCTTGGACAACCTCGGAAGTCACTCTTGAGCATTTTTGTATAAACTATGGGTACACATTAGACAACCTCTGAAGTCATTCTAGGGTATTTGTATGAACCTTCTGGACACCTTGGATAACCTCTGCAGTCATTTTAGGGCATTTGTATGCACCTTGGGAACACTTGAGACAAACTTCGAACGCATTCTAGAGTGCTGGTACGAATTTTGGGGAAACCTTGGGACAACCTCTAAAGTCATTCTATAGTGTATTTATGAACCTTGGGACACCTTGGATAATCTCTGAAGTCATTATAGAGCATTTGTATGAACTTTGAGAACACCTTGGACAACCTCAGAAGTACTTGTAGAGCATTTGTATGAACCTTGGGGACACTTGAGACAACCTTGGAACGCATTCTAGAGTGCTTGTCTGAACCTTGGGGACACCTTGGGACAACTGGAAAGTCATTCTAGAGTGTATATATTTACCTTGGAGACACCTTGAATAACCTCTGAAGTAATCATAGAGCATTTGTATAAATCTAGGGGACACTTGGGACAACCTCGGAAGGCATTCTAGAGTGTTTGTATAAACCTTGGGGACACCTTGGAAAACCTCGAAAGTTATTCTAGAATATTTGTATAAACCTTGGGGGCACTCGAGACAAACTTGGAACGCACTCTTGAGTGCTTGTATGAACCTTAGGGACCTTGGGACAACCTCTGAAGTCATTAGAGAGCATTTGTATGAACTTTGGGGTCATTTGGGACATCCTCTTAATTCATTATAGAGTGTTTGTATGAATGTTGGGGACACCTTGGACAACCCCTGAAATCATTCTAGAGTGTTTTTGTGAACCTTGGGGACACCGTGGACAACCTCGGAAGTCATTCTAGAGTGTTTGTATAAACCTTGGGGACACTTTAGATAACCGCGGAACGTATTCTTTAGTGCTTGTATGAACCTCGGGGACAACTTCGAAAACCTCTGAAGTCATTCCAGAGTATTTTTATAAACCTTGGGGACACCTTGGACCACCTCGGAAGTCATTCTAGAATAATTGTGTTAACCTTGGGGACACCTCAGACAATCTCTAAAATCATTCTTGAGTGTATGTATGAATCTTGGGGACATCTTGGATATCCTCTAAACTCATTATTGAGTGTTTGTATGAGCCTTGGGGACATTTGGATAACCTCTGAAGTCATTCTAGAGTGTTTGTTTAATCCTTGCGGACACTTGGAACACATACGAAAGCATTCTAGAGCATTTGTATGAACCTTGGAGACACCTTGGATTACCTCTTAAATCATTCTTGAGTGTTTGGATGAACTTTGAGGACACATTAACAACTTAGGAAGTCATTCTAGAGAATTTGTATGATCCTTGGGTACACCTTGGACAACCTCGGAAGTCATTCTAGGGTGTTTGTATGGACTTTTGGGACACCTTTGACGACCTCTAAAATCATTATTGAGTGTTTTTATGAATCTTGGGGACACCTTGGATAACCTCTGAAGTCATTCTAGAGCATTTTTATGAACCTTGGGGACACTTGGGACAACCTTGGAAGGCATTCTAGAGTGTGTGTATGAACCTGGAGGACATTTTACATAACCTCTAAATTCATTCTAGAGTGTTTGTATGAACCTTAGGGACACCTTGGATAACTTCTGAAGTCATTTTAGAGCATTAGTATAAACCTTGGGGACACTTGGGACCACCTTGGAAATCATGCTAGAGTATTTCTATGAACCTTGGGGACACCTTGGACAACCTCTGAAGTCATTCTAGAGCATTTGTATCAACCTTGGGTATACCTTGGACAACCTCTGAAGGCATTCTAGGGTATTTGTATGTACCTTGGGGACACCTTGGATAACCTCTGAAGTCATTCTAGAGCATTTGTATGAACATTGGGGACACTTGGGACAACCTCGGAAGTCATTCTAGAGTGTCTTTATGAACCTATGGGACACCTTGGGACAAGCTGGGAAGTTATTCTAGAGTATTTGTATGAACCTTGGGGACACATTGGTCAACATCTATTATCATTCTTGAGTGTTAGTATGAACCTTGGGGACACCTTGGAACAACCTCTGAAGTCATTTTAGAGCATTTGTATAAACCTTTGGTACACCTTGGACAACCTCTGACGTCATTCTAGGGTATTTGTATGACCCTTGAGGACACTTGGGACACAATCGGAAGGTATTCTAGAGCTTTTGTATGAACCTTAGAGACACCTTGGAAAACCTCTTATTTCATTCTTGAGTGTTTGTATGAACCTTGGGGACACCTTGAACAACCTCTTAAGTCATTTGAGAGCATTTGTATGAACCTTGGAGTCACCTTGGAAAACCTCGGAAGTAATTCTTGAGTATTTGTATAAACCTTGGGGACACTTGAGACACAATCGGAAGGTATTCTAGAGTGTTTGTATGAACCTTGGGGACACCTTGGACAACCTCTAAAATCTTGACTGAGTGTTTGTATGAACCTTGGGGAAACCTTGAACAACCTCGGAAGTCATTTGAGAGCATTTGTATAAGCCTTGGGGACACTTGAGACAACCTCGGAACGTATTCTAGAGTGCTTGTATGAACCTTGGGTAAACCTTGAACATACGCGGAAGTCATTCTAGAGTGTTTGTATGAACCTTGGCGACACTTGGGACAACCTCGGAAGGCATTCTGAAGTGTTTGTTTGAGCCTTGGGGACACTTGGACAACATCTAAAATCATTCTTCAGTGTTTGTATGAACCTTGGGGACACCTTGGACATCCTCGGAAGTCATTCTAGAGCATATGTATGAACCTTTTGTGCACCTTGGACAACCTCGGAAGTCACTCTTGAGCATTTTTGTATAAACTATGGGTACACATTAGACAACCTCTGAAGTCATTCTAGGGTATTTGTATGAACCTTCTGGACACCTTGGATAACCTCTGCAGTCATTTTAGGGCATTTGTATGCACCTTGGGGACACTTGAGACAAATTTCGAACGCATTCTAGAGAGCTGGTACGAACTTTGGGGAAACCTTGGGACAACCTCTAAAGTCATTCTAGAGTGTATTTATGAACCTTGGGGACTCCTTGGATAATCTCTGAAGTCATTATAGAGCATTTGTATGAACTTTGAGAACACCTTGGACAACCTCAGAAGTAATTGTAGAGCATTTTTATGAACCTTGGGGACACTTGAGACAACCTTGGAACGCATTCTAGAGTGCTTGTCTGAACCTTGGGGACACCTTGGGACAACTGGAAAGTCATTCTAGAGTGTATATATTTACCTTGGGGACACCTTGATAACCTCTGAAGTAATCATAGAGCATTTGTATAAATCTAGGGGACACTTGGGACAACCTCGGAAGGCATTCTAGAGTGTTTGTATAAACCTTGGGGACACCTTGGAAAACCTCGAAAGTTATTCTAGAATATTTGTATAAACCTTGGGGGCACTCGAGACAAACTTGGAACGCACTCTTGAGTGCTTGTATAAACCTTAGGGACCTTGGGACAACCTCTGAAGTTATTTGAGAGCATTTGTATGAATTTTGGGGTCATTTGGGACATCCTCTTAATTCATTATAGAGTGTTTGTATGAATGTTGGGGACACCTTGGACAACCCCTGAAGTCATTCTAGAGTGTTTTTGTGAACCTTGGGGACACCTTGGACAACCTCGGAAGTGATTCTAGAGTGTTTGTATAAACCTTGGGGACACTTTAGATAACCGCGGAACGTATTCTTTAGTGCTTGTATGAACCTCGGGGACAACTTCGAAAACCTCTGAAGTCATTCCAGAGTATTTTTATAAACCTTGGGGACACCTTGGACCACCTCGGAAGTCATTCTAGAGTAATTGTGTTAACCTTGGGGACACCTCGGACAATCTCTAAAATCATTCTTGAGTGTATATATGAATCTTGGGGACACTTGGTACAACCTCGGTAGGCATTCTTGAGTGTTTGTATGAACCTTGGGGACATCTAGGAAATCCTCTAAAATCATTATTGAGCGTTTGTATGAACCTTGGGGACACCTTGGATAACCTCTGAAGTCAATATAGAGTGTTTGTATGAACCTTGGGGATACCTTGGACAACCTTTGATGTCATTCTAGAGGGCTTGTATAAACCTTGGGAACACCTTGGATAACCTCAGAAGTCATTCCAGAGTGTTTATATGAACCTTGAGGACACTTGGAACACAATCGGGAGGCATTCTAGTGCACATGTATGAACCTTGGAGACATTTTGGATAACCTCTTAAATCATTCTTGAGTGTTTTTATGAACTTTGAGGACACCCTGGACAAAATCGGAAGTCATTCTAGAGTGTTTGCATGAACCTTGGGGACACTTGGGACAGCCTCGGAAGGCATTCTAGAGTGTTTGTATGAACCTTGGGGACATCTTGGATATCCTCTAAAATCAGTATAGAGTGTTTGTATGAACCTTTGGGACACCTTGGATAACCTCTAAAGTCAATCCAGAACATTTAAATGAACCTTGGGGACACCTTTGACAACCTCTGAAGTCATTCTAGAGCATTTGTATAAACCTTGGGAACACTTAGGACACAATCGGAAGGTATTCTAGAGTATTTGCATGAACCTTGGGGACACTTTGGACAACCTCTTAATTCATTCTTGAGTGTTTGATTGAACCTTGGAGACACCTTGAACAACCTCTAAAGTCATTCTAGAGCATTTGAATGAACATTGAGGACACTTGAGACAAGCTTGGAACGCATTCTAGAGTGCTTGTATGAACCTGGAGGACACCTTGAACAACCTCTGAAGTCATTCTAGAGCATTTATATAATCCTTTGGGACACCTTGGGCAACCTCTGAAGTCATTCTAGGGTATTTGCATGAACCTTGTGGACACTTGGAACACAATCGGAACGCATTCTAGAGCATTTGTATGAACCTGGGACATACCTTGGACAACCTCTAAAATCATTATTGAGTGTTTGTATGAACCTTTGAGGAACCTTGGATAACCTGTGTAGTCATTTTAGAGCTATTATATAAATCTTGGGTACACCTTGGACAAGCTCGGAAGTCATTCTAGGGTATTTGTATGAACCTTGGGGACACTTTGGACAACCTTTGAAGTCAGTCTAGGGTATTTGTATAAGCCTTGAGGACACTTGGAACACAATCGGAAGGCATTATAGAACATTTGTATGAACCTTTGAGACACCTTGGATAACCTCTAAAATCATTATTGAGTGTATGTATGAACCTTGAGGACACCTTGGATATCCTCTGAACTCAATATAGAGTGTTTGTATGAACCTTGGGAACACTTGAGACAAACTCGGAAGTAATTTTAGAGTGCTTGTATGAAGCCAGGGGACACCTTGGACAACCTCGGATGTCATTTTAGAGTGTTTGCATAAACCTCAGGGACATTTGCACAATCTCGGAAGTCATTCTAGAGTATTTGTTTAAACCTTGGGGACACCTTGGACAACCTCTGAGGTCATTCTAGGGTATTTATATAAACCTTGTGGACACTTGGGACACAATCGGAAGGTGTTCTACAGTGTTTGTATGAACCTTGGGGACACCTTGGACAACCTCTTTATTCATTCTTGAGAGTTTGTAGGAACCTTGGGTACACCTTGAACAACCTCTGAAGTCACTTGAGATCATTTGTATAAACCTTGAGGACATTTCAGAAAACCTCGGAACGAATTCTAGAGTGCTTGTATGAGCCTGAGGTACACTTTGTACAATCGTAGAAATCATTCTAGAGTATTTGTATGAAACTTGGGATGCATGGGACAACCTCGGAAGCCATTACGGAGTGTTTGTATGAACCTTGGGGACACTTGGGACAGCCTCGGACGGCAAATTTGAGTGTTTGTATGAACCTTGGGGACACCTTGGACAACCTCTGATGTCATTTTAGAGCATTAGTATAAACCTTGGGGACACTTGGGATCAGCGTGGAAGTCATTCTGGAGTATTTGTATGAACCTTGGGGACACCTTGGATAACCTATGAAGTCATTATAGAGCATTTGTATCAAACTTGGGTACACCATGGACAACCTCTGAAGTCATTCTAGGGTATTTGTATGAACCTTGGGGACACCTTGGATAACCTATGAAGTCATTTTAGAGCATTTATATGAACCTTGGGGACACTTGAGACAACCCTGGAACCCATTCTAGAGTGCTTTTATGAACCTATGGGACACCTTGGGACAAGCTGGGAAGTCATTCTAGAGCATTTGTATGAATCTTGGGGACACATTGGTCAACATCTATTATCATTCTTGAGTGTTAGTATGAACCTTGGGGACACCTTGGAACAACCTCTGAAGTCATTTTAGAGCATTTGTATAAACCTTTGGTACACCTTGGACAACCTCTGACGTCATTCTAGGGTATTTGTATGACCCTTGAGGACACTTGGGACACAATCGGAAGGTATTCTAGAGCTTTTGTATGAACCTTAGAGACACCTTGGAAAACCTCTTATTTCATTCTTGAGTGTTTGTATGAACCTTGGGGACACCTTGAACAACCTCTTAAGTCATTTGAGAGCATTTGTATGAACCTTGGAGTCACCTTGGACAACCTCGGAAGTAATTCTTGAGTATTTGTATAAACCTTGGGGACACTTGAGACACAATCGGAAGGTATTCTAGAGTGTTTGTATGAACCTTGGGGACACCTTGGACAACCTCTAAAATCTTGACTGAGTGTTTGTATGAACCTTGGGGAAACCTTGAACAACCTCGGAAGTCATTTGAGAGCATTTGTATAAGCCTTGGGGACACTTGAGACAACCTCGGAACGTATTCTAGAGTGCTTGTATGAACCTTGGGTAAACCTTGAACATACGCGGAAGTCATTCTAGAGTGTTTGTATGAACCTTGGCGACACTTGGGACAACCTCGGAAGGCATTCTGAAGTGTTTGTTTGAGCCTTGGGGACACTTGGACAACATCTAAAATCATTCTTCAGTGTTTGTCTGAACCTTGGGGACACCTTGGACATCCTCGGAAGTCATTCTAGAGCATATGTATGAACCTTTTGTGCACCTTGGACAACCTCGGAAGTCACTCTTGAGCATTTTGTATAAACTATGGGTACACATTAGACAACCTCTGAAGTCATTCTAGGGTATTTGTATGAACCTTCTGGACACCTTGGATAACCTCTGCAGTCATTTTAGGGCATTTGTATGCACCTTGGGACACTTGAGACAAACTTCGAACGCATTCTAGAGTGCTGGTACGAATTTGGGGAAACCTTGGGACAACCTCTAAAGTCATTCTATAGTGTATTTATGAACCTTGGGGACCTTGGATAATCTCTGAAGTCATTATAGAGCATTTGTATGAACTTTGAGAACACCTTGGACAACCTCAGAAGTACTTGTAGAGCATTTGTATGAACCTTGGGGACACTTGAGACAACCTTGGAACGCATTCTAGAGTGCTTGTCTGAACCTTGGGGACACCTTGGGACAACTGGAAAGTCATTCTAGAGTGTATATATACCTTGGAGACACCTTGAATAACCTCTGAAGTAATCATAGAGCATTTGTATAAATCTAGGGGACACTTGGGACAACCTCGGAAGGCATTCTAGAGTGTTTGTATAAACCTTGGGGACACCTTGGAAAACCTCGAAAGTTATTCTAGAATATTTGTATAAACCTTGGGGGCACTCGAGACAAACTTGGAACGCACTCTTGAGTGCTTGTATGAACCTTAGGGACCTTGGGACAACCTCTGAAGTCATTAGAGAGCATTTGTATGAATTTGGGGTCATTTGGGACATCCTCTTAATTCATTATAGAGTGTTTGTATGAATGTTGGGGACACCTTGGACAACCCCTGAAATCATTCTAGAGTGTTTTTGTGAACCTTGGGGACACCGTGGACAACCTCGGAAGTCATTCTAGAGTGTTTGTATAAACCTTGGGGACACTTTAGATAACCGCGGAACGTATTCTTTAGTGCTTGTATGAACCTCGGGGACAACTTCGAAAACCTCTGAAGTCATTCCAGAGTATTTTTATAAACCTTGGGGACACCTTGGACCACCTCGGAAGTCATTCTAGAATAATTGTGTTAACCTTGGGGACACCTCAGACAATCTCTAAAATCATTCTTGAGTGTATGTATGAATCTTGGGGACATCTTGGATATCCTCTAAACTCATTATTGAGTGTTTGTATGAGCCTTGGGGACATTTGGATAACCTCTGAAGTCATTCTAGAGCATTTGTATAAACCTTGGGGACACTTGGGACACAATCGGAAGGTATTCAAGAGTTTTTGCATGAACCTTGGGAACACTTTGGACAATCTCTGAAGTCATTCTAGAGTGTTTGTTTAATCCTTGAGGACACTTGGAACACATACGAAAGGCATTCTAGAGCATTTGTATGAACCTTGGAGACATCTTGGATTACCTCTTAAATCATTCTTGAGTGTTTGGATGAACTTTGAGGCACATTAACAACTTAGGAAGTCATTCTAGAGAATTTGTATGATCCTTGGGTACACCTTGGACAACCTCGGAGTCATCTAGGTATTTGTATGGACCTTTGGGACACCTTTGACAACCTCTAAAATCATTATTGAGTGTTTTTATGAATCTTGGGACACCTTGGATAACCTCTGAAGTCATTCTAGAGCAATTTTTATGAACCTTGGGGACACTTGGGACAACCTTGGAAGGCATTCTAGAGTGTGTGTATGAACCTGGAGGACATTTTACATAACCTCTAAAATCATTCTAGAGTGTTTGTATGAACCTTAGGGACACCTTGGATAACTTCTGAAGTCATTTTAGAGCATTAGTATAAACCTTGGGGACACTTGGGACCACCTTAGAAGTCATTCTAGAGTATTTCTATGAACCTTGGGGACACCTTGGACAACCTCTGCAGTCATTCTAGAGCATTTGTATCAACCTTGAGTACACCTTGGACAACCTCTGAAGGTATTCTAGGGTATTTGTATGTACCTTGGGGACACCTTGGATGGCCTTTGAAGTCATTCTAGAGCATTTGTATGAACCTTGGGGACACTTGAGACAATCTTGGAACGCATCCTAGAGTACTTGTATAACCTTTGGAGACACCTTGGATAACTCTGAGTTCATTCTGAGGTATTTGTAAAACCTGAGGACCCTTGGGACCCAATCGGAAGGTATTCTAGAGTGTTTGTATGAACCTTGGGACACCTTGGACAACCTCTTTAGTGATTCTTGAGTGTTTGTATGAACCTTGGGGACACCTTGAACACTCTGAGGTCATTTGAGAGCATTTGTATAAACCTTGGGAACGCTTGAGACAACCTAAGAACGAATTCTAGAGTGCTTGTATGAACCTGAGGTACACATTGAACAATCGCGGAAATCATTCTAGAGCATATGTATGAACCTAGGGGACGCTTGGGACAACCTCGGAATGCATTCCGGTGTGTTTGTTTGAACCTTGGGGACACTGGGGACAACCTCGGAAGGCTATTTTGAGTGTTTGTATGAACCTTGGGGACACCTTGAACAACCTTTGAAGTCATTTTAGAGCAATAGTATAAACCTTAGGGACACTTGGGACCACCGTGGAAGTCATTTTGGAGTATTTGTATGAACCTTGGGGACACCTTGGACAGCCTCTGAAGTTATTCTAGGGTATATGTATAATCCTTGGGGACACCTGGAACAACCTCGGAAGTCATTCTAGAGCATTTGTATCAACCTTTGAGGACACCTTAATTTTAATTTGAACTTTGAGGACACCTTAACATCTAGGAAGTCATTCTAGAGAATTTGTATGAACCTTGGTACACCTTGGACAACCTCGGAAGTCATTCTAGGGTATTTGTTGGACCTTTGGGACACCTTGGACAACCTCTAAAATCATTATTGTGTGTTTTCATGAACCTTGGGACACCTTGGATACCCTGAAGACATTCTAGAGCATTTTTATGAACCTTGGGGACACTTGGGACAACCTTGGAAGGCATTCTAGAGTGTTTGTATGAACCTTGAGAAGATTTTGTATAACCTCTAAAATCATTATAGAGTGTTTGTATGAACCTTAGGGACACCTTGGATAACCTCTGAAGTCATTCTAGAGCATTAGTATAAACCTTGGGGACACTTGGGACCACTTTGGAAATCATTCTAGAGTATTTTTATGAACCTTGTAGACACCTTGGACAACCTCTGAAGTCATTCTAGAGCATTTGGATCAACCTTGGGTACACCTTGGACAACCTCTGAAGGCATTCTAGGGTATTTGTATGAACCTTGGGGACACCTTGGATAACCTCTGAAGTCATTTTAGAGCATTTATGTGAACCTTGGGGACACTTGAGACAACCTTGGAACCCATTCTAGAGTGCTTTTATGAACCTATGGGACACCTTGGGACAAGCTGGGAAGTTATTCTAGAGTATTTGTATGAACCTTGGGGACACATTGGTCAACATCTATTATCATTCTTGAGTGTTAGTATGAACCTTGGGGACACCTTGGAACAACCTCTGAAGTCATTTTAGAGCATTTGTATAAACCTTTGGTACACCTTGGACAACCTCTGACGTCATTCTAGGGTATTTGAATGACCCTTGAGGACACTTGGGACACAATCGGAAGGTATTCTAGAGCTTTTGTATGAACCTTAGAGACACCTTGGAAAACCTCTTATTTCATTCTTGAGTGTTTGTATTAACCTTGGGGACACCTTGAACAACCTCTTAAGTCATTTGAGAGCATTTGTATGAACCTTGGAGTCACCTTGGAAAACCTCGGAAGTAATTCTTGAGTATTTGTATGAACCTTGGGGACACTTGAGACACAATCGGAAGGTATTCTAGAGTGTTTGTATGAACCTTGGGGACACCTTGGATAACCTCTAAAATCTTGACTGAGTGTTTGTATGAACCTTGGGGAAACCTTGAACAACCTCGGAAGTCATTTGAGAGCATTTGTATAAGCCTTGGGGACACTTGAGACAACCTCGGAACGTATTCTAGAGTGCTTGTATGAACCTTGGGTAAACTTGAACATACGCGGAAGTCATTCTAGAGTGTTTGTATGAACCTTGGCGACACTTGGGACAACCTCGGAAGGCATTCTGAAGTGTTTGTTTGAGCCTTGGGGACACTTGGACAACATCTAAAATCATTCTTCAGTGTTTGTATGAACCTTGGGGACACCTTGGACATCATCGGAAGTCATTCTAGAGCATATGTATCAACCTTTTGTGCACCTTGGACAACCTCGGAATTCACTCTTGAGCATTTTTGTATAAACTATGGGTACACATTAGACAACCTCTGAAGTCATTCTAGGGTATTTGTATGAACCTTCTGGACACCTTGGATAACCTCTGCAGTCATTTTAGGGCATTTGTATGCACCTTGGGGACACTTGAGACAAATTTCGAACGCATTCTAGAGAGCTGGTACGAACTTTGGGGAAACCTTGGGACAACCTCTAAAGTCATTCTAGAGTGTATTTATGACCTTGGGGACTCCTTGGATAATCTCTGAAGTCATTATAGAGCATTTGTATGAACTTTGAGAACACCTTGGACAATCTCAGAAGTAATTGTAGAGCATTTTTATGAACCTTGGGGACACTTGAGACAACCTTGGAACGCATTCTAGAGTGCTTGTCTGAACCTTGGGGACACCTTGGGACAACTGGAAAGTCATTCTAGAGTGTATATATTTACCTTGGGGACACCTTGATAACCTCTGAAGTAATCATAGAGCATTTGTATAATCTAGGGGACACTTGGGACAACCTCGGAAGGCATTCTAGAGTGTTTGTATAAACCTTGGGGACACCTTGGAAAATCTCGAAAGTTATTCTACAATATTTGTATAAACCTTGGGGCACTCGAGACAAACTTGGAACGCACTCTTGAGTGCTTGTATGAACCTTAGGGACCTTGGGACAACCTCTGAAGTTATTCGAGAGCATTTGTATGAATTTTGGGGTCATTGGGGACATCCTCTTAAATCATTATAGAGTGTTTGTATGAATGTTGGGGACACCTTGGACAACCCCTGAAGTCATTCTAGAGTGTTTTTGTGAACCTGGGGACACCTTGGACAACCTCGGAAGTCATTCTAGAGTGTTTGTATAAACCTTGGGGACACTTTAGATAACCGCGGAACGTATTCTTTAGTGCTTGCATGAACCTCGGGGACAACTTCGAAAACCTCTGAAGTCATTCCAGAGTATTTTTATAAAACCTTGGGGACACCTTGGACCACCTCGGAAGTCATTCTAGAGTAATTGTGTTAACCTTGGGGACACCTCGGACAATCTCTAAAATCATTCTTGAGTGTATGTATGAATCTTGAGGACACTTGGTACAACCTCGGAAGGCATTCTAGAGTGTTTGTATGAACCTTGGGGACTTCTTGGATATCCTCTAAACTCATTATTGAGTGTTTGTATGAACCTTGGGGACATTTGGATAACCTCTGAAGTCATTCTAGAGCATTTGGTATAAACCTTGGGGACACTTGGGACACAATCGGAAGGTATTCAAGAGTTTTTGCATGAACCTTGGGAACACTTTGGGCAACCTCTGAAGTCATTCTAGAGTGTTTGTTTAATCCTTGAGGACACTTGGAACACATACGAAAAGCATTCTAGAGCATTTGTATGAACCTTGGAGACACCTTGGATTACCTCTTAAATCATTCTTGAGTGTTTGGATGAACTTGAAGGACACATTAACAACTTAGGAAGTCATTCTAGAGAATTTGTATGATCCTTGGGTACACCTTGGACAACCTCGGAAGTCATTCTAGGGTATTTGTATGGACCTTTGGGACACATTTGACAACCTCTAAAATCATTATTGAGTGTTTTTATGAACCTTGGGGACACTTGGGACACAATCGGAAGGTATTCTAGAGTGTTTGTATAAACCTTGGGGACACCTTGGACAACCTTTAATATCTTGATTGAGTGTTTGTATGAACCTTGGGGACACCTTGAACAACCTCTGAGGTCATTTGAGAGCATTTGTATAAACCTTGGGACACTTGAGACAACCTAAGAACGAATTCTAGAGTGCTTGTATGACCTGAGGTACACCTTGAACAATCGCGGAAAAAATTCTAGAGAATTTGTATGAACCTTGGGGACGCTTGGGACAACCTCGGAATGCATTCCGGAGTGTTTGTTTGAACCTTGGGGACACTTGGGACAACCTCGGAAGGCTATTTTGAGTGTTTGTATGAACCTTGGGGACACCTTGAACAACCTTTGAAGTCATTTTAGAGCATTAGTATAAACCTTGGGGACACTTGGGACCACCGTGGAAGTCATTCTGGAGTATTTGTATGAACCTTGGGGACACCTTGGACAGCCTCTGAAGTCATTCTAGGGTATATGTATAAACCTTGGGGACACCTTGGACAACCTCGGAAATCATTCTAGAGCATTTGTATCAACCTTTGAGGACACCTTAATTTTGAACTTTGAACTTTGAGGACACCTTAACATCTTAGGAAGTCATTCTAGAGAATTTGTATGAACCTTGGGTACACCTTGGACAACCTCGGAAGTCATTCTAGGGTATTTGTATGAACCTTTGGGACACCTTGGACAACCTCTAAAATCATTATTGTGTGTTTTCATGAACCTTGGGGACACCTTGGATAACCTCTGAAGACATTCTAGAGCATTTTTATGAACCTTGGGGACACTTGGGACAACCTTGGAAGGCATTCTAGAGTGTTTGTATGAACCTTGAGAATATTTTGTATAACCTCTAAAATCATAATAGAGTTTTTGTATGAACCTTAGGGACACCTTGGATAACCTCTGAAGTCATTTTAGAGCATTAGTATAAACCTTGGGGACACTTGGGACCACCTTGGAAATCATTCTAGAGTATTTCTATGAACCTTGGGGACACCTTCGACAACCTCTCAAGTCATTCTAGAGCATTTGTATCAACCTTGGGTATACCTTGGACAACCTCTGAAGGCATTCTAGGGTATTTGTATGTGCCTTGGGGACACCTTGGATAACCTATGAAGTCATTTTAGAGCATTTATATGAACCTTGGGGACACTTGAGACAACCTTGGAACCCATTCTAGAGTGCTTTTATGACCTATGGGACACCTTGGGACAAGCTGGAAGTCATTCTAGAGCATTTGTATGAACCTTGGGGAAACATTGGACAACCTCTATTATCATTCTTGAGTGTTTGTATGAACCTTGGGGACACCTTGGACAACCTCTGAAGTCATTCTAGAGCATTTGTATAAACCTTTGGTACACCTTGGACAACCTCTGACGTCATTCTAGGGTATTTGTATGACCCTTGAGGACACTTGGGACACAATCGGAAGGTATTCTAGAGCTTTTGTATGAACCTTAGAGACACCTTGGAAAACCTCTTATTTCATTCTTGAGTGTTGTATGAACCTTGGGACACCTTGAACAACCTCTTAAGTCATTTGAGAGCATTTGTATGAACCTTGGAGTCACCTTGAAAACCTCGGAAGTAATTCTTGAGTATTTGTATAACCTTGGGGACACTTGAGACACAATCGGAAAGTATTCTAGAGTGTTTGTATGAACCTTGGGGACACCTTGGACAACCTCTAAAATCTTGACTGAGTGTTTGTATGAACCATGGGGAAACCTTGAACAACCTCGGAAGTCATTTGAGAGCATTTGTATAAGCCTTGGGGACACTTGAGACAACCTCGGAACGTATTCTAGAGTGCTTGTTTGAACCTTGGGTAAACCTTGAACATACGCGGAAGTCATTCTAGAGTGTTTTGTATGACCCTTGGCGACCCTTGGGACAACCTCGGAAGGCATTCTGAAGTGTTTGTTTGAGCCTTGGGGACACTTGGACAACATCTAAAATCATTCTTCATGTGTTGTCTGAACCTTGGGGACACCTTGGACATCCTCGGAAGTCATTCTAGAGCATATGTATGAACCTTTTGTGCACCTTGGACAACCTCGGAAGTCACTCTTGAGCATTTTTGTATAAACTATGGGTACACATTAGACAACCTCTGAAGTCATTCTAGGGTATTTGTATGAACCTTCTGGACACCTTGGATAACCTCTGCAGTCATTTTAGGGCATTTGTATGCACCTTGGGGACAAACTTCGAACGCATTCTAGAGTGCTGGTACGAATTTTGGGGAAACCTTGGGACAACCTCTAAAGTCATTCTAGAGTGTATTTATGAACCTTTGGGACACCTTGGATAATCTCTGAAGTCATTATAGAGCATTTGTATGAACTTTGAGAACACCATGGACAACCTCAGAAGTACTTGGAGAGCATTTGTATGAACCTTGGGGACACTTGAGACAACCTTGGAACGCATTCTAGAGTGCTTGTCTGAACCTTGGGGACACCTTCGGACAACTGGAAATTCATTCTAGAGTGTATATATTTACCTTGGGGACACCTTGAATAACCTCTGAAGTGATCATAGAGCATTTGTATAAATCTAGGGGACACTTGGGACAACCTCGGAAGGCATTCTAGAGTGTTTGTATAACCTTGGGGACACCTTGGAAAACCTCGAAAGTTATTCTAGAATATTGTATAAACCTTGGGGCACTCGAGACAAACTTGGAACGCACTCTTGAGTGCTTGTATGATCTTAGGGACCTTGGGACAACCTCTGAAGTCATTTGAGAGCATTTGTATGAATTTTGGGTCATTTGGGACATCCTCTTAATTCATTATTGAGTGTTTGTATGATGTTGGGGACACCTGGACAACCCCTGAAGTCATTCTAGAGTGTTTTTGTGAACCTTGGGGACACCTTGGACAACCTCGGAAGTCATTCTAGAGTGTTTTTATTAACCTTGGGGACACCTTTAGATAACCGCGGAACGTATTCTTTAGTGCTTGTATGAACCTCGGGGACAACTTCGAAAACCTCTGAAGTCATTCCAGAGTATTTTTATAACCTTGGGGACACCTTGACCACATCGGAAGTCATTCTAGAGTAATTGTGTTAACCTTGGGGACACCTCAGACAATCTCTAAATCATTCTTGAGTGTATGTATGAATCTTGGGGACATCTTGGATATCCTCTAAACTCATTATTGAGTGTTTGTATGAGCCTTGGGGACATTTGGATAACCTCTGAAGTCATTCTAGAGCATTTGTATAAACCTTGGGGACACTTGGGTCACAATCGGAAGGTATTCAAGAGTTTTTGCATGAACCTGGGAACACTTTGGACAACCTCTGAAGTCATTCTAGAGTGTTTGTTTAATCCTTGAGGACACTTGGAACACATATAAAAAGGCATTCTAGAGCATTTGTATGAACCTTGGAGACATCTTGGATTACCTCTTAAATCATTCTTGAGTGTTTGGATGAACTTTGAGGACACATTAACAACTTAGGAAGTCATTCTAGAGAATTTGTATGATCCTTGGGTACACCTTGGACAACCTCGGAAGTCATTCTAGGGTATTTGTATGGACCTTTGGGACACCTTTGACAACCTCTAAAATCATTATTGAGTGTTTTATGAATCTTGGGACACCTTGGATAACCTCTGAAGTCATCTAGAGCATTTTTATGAACCTTGGGGACACTTGGGACAACCTTGGAAGGCATTCTAGAGTGTGTGTATGAACCTGGAGGACATCTTACATAACCTCTAAAATCATTCTAGAGTGTTTGTATGAACCTTAGGGACACCTTGGAAAACTTCTGAAGTCATTTTAGAGCATTAGTATAAACCTTGGGGACACTTGGGACCACCTTAGAAGTCATTCTAGAGTATTTCTATGAAGCTTGGGGACACCTTGGACAACCTCTGCAGTCATTCTAGAGCATTTGTATCAACCTTGGGTACACCTTGGACAACCTCTGAAGGCATTCTAGGGTATTTGTATGTACCTTGGGGACACCTTGGATGACCTTTGAAGTCATTCTAGAGCATTTGTATGAACCTTGGGGACACTTGAGACAATCTTGGAACGCATCCTAGAGTACTTGTATGAACCTTGGAGACACCTTGGATAACCTCTGAGGTCATTCTAGGGTATTTGTATAAACCTTGAGGACACTTGGGACACAATCGGAAGGTATTCTAGAGTGTTTGTATGAACCTTGGGGACACCTTGAACAACCTCTGAGGTCATTTGAGAGCATTTGTATAAACCTTGGGAACACTTGAGACAACATAAGAACGAATTCTAGAGTGCTTGTATGAACCTGATGTACACCTTGAACAATCACGGAAAAAATTCTAGAGCATTTGTATGAACCTTGGGGACGCTTGGGACATCCTCGGAATGCACTTCGGAGTGTTTGTTTGAACCTTGGGGACACTTGGGACAACCTCGGAAGGCTATTTTGGGTGTTTGTATGAACCTTGGGGACACCTTGAACAACCTTTGAAGTCATTTTAGAGCATTAGTATAAACCTTGGGGACACTTGGGACCACCGTGGAAGTCATTCTTGAGTATTTGTATGAACCTTGGGGACACCTTGGACAGCCTCTGAAGTTATTCTAGGGTATATGTATAAACCTTGGGGACACCTTGGACAACCACGGAAGTCATTCTAGAGCATTTGTATCAACCTTTGAGGACACCTTAATTTTGAACTTTGAACTTTGAGGACACCTTAACATCTTAGGAAGTCATTCTAGAGAATTTGTATGAACCTTGGGTACACCTTGGACAACCTCGGAAGTCATTCTAGGGTATTTGTATGGACCTTTGGGACACCTTGGACAACCTCTAAAATCATTATTGTGTGTTTTCATGAACCTTGGGGACACCTTGGATACCTCTGAAGTCATTCTAGAGCATTTGTATGAACCTTGGGGACACTTGGGACAACCTTGGAAGGCATTCTAGAGTGTTTGTATGAACCTTGAGAATATTTTGTATAACCTCTAAAATCATTATAGAGTGTTTGTATGAACCTTAGGGACACCTTGGATAACCGCTGAAGTCTTTCTAGAGCATTAGTATAACCTTGTGGACACTTGGGACCACCTTGGAAGTCATTCTAGAGTATTTCTATGAACCTTGGGGACACCTTGGACAACCTCTGAAGTCATTCTAGAGCATTTGTATCAACCTTGGGTATACCTTGGACAACCTCTGAAGGCATTCTAGGGTATTTGTATGAACCTTGGGACCACTTGGATAACCTCTGAAGTCATTCTAGAGCATTTGTATGAACATTGGGGACACTTGGGACAACCTCGGAAGTCATTCTAGAGTGTTTTTATGAACCTTTGGGACACCTTGGGACAAGCTGGGAAGTCATTCTAGAGCATTTGTATGAACCTTGGGGACACATTGGTCCACTATTATCATTCTTGAGTGTTAGTATGAACCTTGGGGACACCTTGGAACAACCTCTGAAGTCGTTTTAGAGCATTTGTATAAACCTTTGGTACACCTTGGACAACCTCTGACGTCATTCTAGGGTATTTGTATGACCCTTGAGGACACTTGGGACACAATCGGAAGGTATTCTAGAGCTTTTGTATGAACCTTAGAGACACCTTGGAAAACCTCTTATTTCATTCTTGAGTGTTTGTATGAACCTTGGGGACACCTTGAACAACCTCTTAAGTCATTTGAGAGCATTTGTATGAACCTTGGAGTCACCTTGGACAACCTCGGAAGTATTCTTGAGTATTTGTATAAACCTTGGGGATACTTGAGACACAATCGGAAGGTATTCTAGAGTGTTTGTATGAACCTTGGGGACACCTTGGACAACCTCTAAAATCTTGACTGAGTGTTTGTATGAACCTTGGGGAAACCTTGAACAACCTCGGAAGTCATTTGAGAGCATTTGTATAAGCCTTGGGGACACTTGAGACAACCTCGGAACGTATTCTAGAGTGCTTGTATGAACCTTGGGTAAACCTTGAACATACGCGGAAGTCATTCTAGAGTGTTTGTATGAACCTTGGCGACACTTGGGACAACCTCGGAAGGCATTCTGAAGTGTTTGTTTGAGCCTTGGGGACACTTGGACAACATCTAAATCATTCTTCAGTGTTTGTCTGAACCTTGGGGACACCTTGGACATCATCGGAAGTCATTCTTGAGCATATGTATGAACCTTTTGTGCACCTTGGACAACCTCGGAAGTCACTCTTGAGCATTTTTGTATAAACTATGGGTAAACATTAGACAACCTCTGAAGTCATTCTAGGGTATTTGTATGAACCTTCTGGACACCTTGGATAACCTCTGCAGTCATTTTAGGGCATTTGTATGCACCTTGGGGACACTTGAGACAAACTTCGAACGCATTCTAGAGTGCTGGTACGAACTTTGGGGAAACCTTGGGACACCACTAAAGTCATTCTAGAGTGTATTTATGATCCTTGGGGACACCTTGGATAATCTCTGAAGTCATTATAGAGCATTTGTATGAACTTTGAGAACACCTTGGACAACCTCAGAAGTACTTGTAGAGCATTTGTATGAACTTGGGGACACTTGAACAACCTAGGAACGCATTCTAGAGTGCTTGTCTGAACCTTGGGGACACCTTGGGACAACTGGAAAGTCATTCTAGAGTGTATATATTTACCTTGGGACACCTTGAAACCTCTGAAGTAATCATAGAGCATTTGTATAAATCTAGGGGACACTTGGGACAACCTCGGAAGGCATTCTAGAGTGTTTGTATAAACCTTGGGGACACCTTGGAAAACCTCGAAAGTTATTCTACAATATTTGTATAAACCTTGGGGGCACTCGAGACAAACTTGGAACGCACTCTTGAGTGCTTGTATGAACCTAGGGACCTTGGGACAACCTCTGAAGTCATTTGAGAGCATTTGTATGAATTTTGGGGTCATTTGGGACATCCTCTGAAATCATTATAGAGTGTTTGTATGAATGTTGGGGACACCTTGGACAACCCCTGAAGTCATTCTAGAGTGTTTTTGTGAACCTTGGGGACACCTTGGACAACCTCGGAAGTCATTCTAGAGTGTTTGTATAAACCTTGGGGACACTTTAGATAACCGCGGAACGTATTCTTTAGTGCTTGTATGAACCTCGGGGACAACTTCGAAAACCTCTGAAGTCATTCCAGAGTATTTTTATAAACCTTGGGGACACCTTGGACCACCTCGGAAGTCATGCTAGAGTAATTGTGTTAACCTTGGGACACCTCGGACAATCTCTAAAATCATTCTTGAGTGTATGTATGAATCTTGGGACACTTGGTACACACCTCGGAAGGCATTCTAGAGTGTTTGTATGAACCTTGGGACATCTTGGATATCCTCTAACTCATATTGAGTGTTTGTATGAACCTTGGGGACATTTGGATAACCTCTGAAGTCATTCTAGAGCATTTGTATAAACCTTGGGGACACTTGGGACCCATCGGAAGGCATTCAAGCGTTTTTGCATGAGCCTTGGGAACACTTTGGACAACCTCTGAAGTCATTTTAGAGTGTTTGTTTAATCCTTGAGGACACTTGGAACACATACGAAAGGCATTCTAGAGCATTTGTATGAACCTTGGAGACACCTTGGATTACCTCTTAAATCATTCTTGAGTGTTTGGATGAACTTTGAGGACACATTACAACTTAGTAAGTCATTCTAGAGAATTTGTATGATCCTTGGGTACACCTTGGACAACCTCGGAAGTCATTCTAGGGTATTTGTATGGACCTTTGGACACTTTGACAACCTCTAAAATCATTATTGAGTGTTTTTATGAACCTTGGGGACACCTTGGATAACCTCTGAAGTCATTCTAGAGCATTTTTTTGAACCTTGGGGACACTTGAGACAACCTTGGAAGGCATTCTTGAGTGTGTGTATGAACCAGGAGGACATTTTACATAACCTCTAAAATCATTCTAGAGTGTATGTATGAACCTTAGGGACACCTTGGATAACTTCTGAATTCATTTTAGAGCATTAGTATAACCTTGGGGACACTTGGGACCACCGTAGAAGTCATTCTAGAGTATTTCTATGAAGCTTGGGGACAACCTTGGACAACCTCTGCAGTCATTCTAGAGCATTTGTATCAACCTTGGGTACACTGGACAACCTCTGAAGGTATTCTAGGTATTGTATGTACCTTGGGGACACCTTGGATGACCTTTGAAGTCATTCTAGAGCATTTAAATGACCTTGGGGACACTTGAGACACCTTGGAACGCATCCTAGAGTACTTTGTATGAACCTTGAGACACCTTGGATAACCTCTGAGGTCATTCTAGGGTATTTGTATAACTTTGAGGACACTTGGGACACATCGGAAGGTATTCTAGAGTGTTTTTGTATGAACCTTGGGACACCTTGGACAACCTCTTTTATTGATTCTTGAGTGTTTGTATGAACCTTGGGGACACCTTGAAACAACCTCTGAGGTCATTTGAGACATTTGTATAAACCTTGGGAACACTTGAGACAACCTAAGAACGAATTCTAGAGTGCTTGTATGAACCTGAGTACACCTTGAACATCGCGGAAAAAATTCTAGAGCATTTGTATGAACCTTGGGGACGCTTGGGACAACCTCGGAATGCATTCCGGAGTGTTTGTTTTTGAACCTTGGGGACACTTGGGACACTTCGAAGGCTATTTGAGTGTTTGTATGAACCTTGGGGACACCCTTGAACAACCTTTGAAGTCATTTTAGAGCATTAGTATAAACCTTGGGGACACTTGGGACCACCGTGGAAGTCATTCTTGAGCATTTGTATGAACCTTGGGGACACCTTGGACAGCCTCTGAAGTCATTCTAGGGTATATGTATAAACCTTGGGGACACCTTGGACAACCTCTGAAGTCATTCTAGAGCATTTGTATCAACTTTGAGGACACCTTAATTTTAACTTTGACTTGTGGGGACTCTTAACATCTTGGAAGTCATTCTAAGAATTTGTATGAACCTTGGGAACACCTTGGACAACCTCGGAAGTCATTATTGTGTGTTTTCATGAACCCTAACATCTTAGGAAGTCATTCTAGAGTATTTGTATGGACCTTTGGGACACCTTGGACAACCTCTAAATCATTATTGTGTGTTTCATGAACCTTGGGGGACCCTTTGAACCTCTGGAGACATTCTAGAGCATTTTTTATGAACCTTGGGGACACTTGGGACAACCTTGGAAGGCATTCTAGAGTGTTTGTATGAACCTTGAGAATATTTTGTGTATAACCTCTAAAATCATTATAGAGTGTTTTGCATGAACCTTAGGGACACCTTGGATAACCTCTGAAGTCATTTAGAGCATTAGTATAAACCTTGGGACCTTGGACCACCTTGGATCATTCTAGAGTATTTCTATGAACCTTGGGGACACCTTGGACAACCTCTGAAGTCATTCTAGAGCATTTGTATCAACCTGGTATACCTTGGACAACCTCTGAAGGCATCTAGGGTCTTTGTATGTGCCTTGGGGACACCTTGGATAACCTATGAAGTCATTTTAGAGCATTTGTATGAACCTGGGGACACTTGAGACAACCTTGGAATCCATTCTAGAGTGCTTTTATGAACCTATATGGACACCTTGGGACAAGCTGGAAGTCATTCTAGAGCATTTGTATGAACCTTGGGGACACATTGGTCAACATCTATTATCATTTCTTGAGTGTTAGTATGAACCTTGGGGACACCTTGGAACAACCTCTGAAGTCATTTTAGAGCATTTGTATAAACCTTTGTAACCTTGGACAACCTCTGACGTCATTCTAGGGTATTTGTATGACCCTTGAGGACACTTGGGACACAATCGGAAGGTATTCTAGAGCTTTTGTATGAACCTTAGCGACACCTTGGAAAACCTCTTATTTCATTCTTGAGTGTTTGTATGAACCTTGGGGACACCTTGAACAACCTCTTAAGTCATTTGAGAGCATTTGTATAAACCTTGGAGTCACCTTGGACAACCTCGGAATTAATTCTAGAGTATTTGTATAAACCTTCGGGACAGTTGAGACACAATCGGAAGGTATTCTAGAGTGTTTGTATGAACCTTGGGGACACCTTGGACAACCTCAAAATCTTGACTGAGTGTTTGTATGAACCTTGGGGAAACCTTGAACAGCCTCGGAAGTCATTTGAGAGCATTTGTATAAGCCTTGGGGACACTTGAGACAACCTCGGAACGTATTCTAGAGTGCTTGTATGAACCTTGGGTAAACCTTGAACATACGCGGAAGTCATTCTAGAGTGTTTGTATGAACCTTGGCGACACTTGGGACAACCTCGGAAGGCATTCTGAAGTGTTTGTTTGAGCCTTGGGACACTTGGACAACATCTAAAATCATTCTTCAGTGTTTGTCTGAACCTTGGGGACACCTTGGACATCCTCGGAAGTCATTCTAGAGCATATGTATGAACCTTTTGTGCACCTTGGACAACCTCGGAAGTCACTCTTGAGCATTTTTTGTATAAACTATGGGTACACATTAGACAACTCTGAAGTCATTCTAGGGTATTTGTATGAACCTTTTGGACACCTTGGATAACCTCTGCAGTCATTTAGGGCATTTGTATGCACCTTGGGGACACTTGAGACAAACTTCGAACGCATTCTAGAGTGCTGGTACGAACTTTGGGGAAACCTTGGGACAACCACTAAAGTCATTCTAGAGTGTATTTATGAACCTTGGGGACACCTTGGATAATCTCTGAAGTCATTATAGAGCATTTGTATGAACTTTGAGAACACCTTGGAGAACCTCAGAAGTACTTGTAGAGCATTTGTATGAACCTTGGGGACACTTGAGACAACCTTGGAACGCATTCTAGAGTGCTTGTCTGAACCTTGGGGACACCTTGGGACAACTGGAAAGTCATTCTAGAGTGTATATATTTACCTTGGGGACACCTTGAATAACCTCTGAAGTAATCATAGAGCATTTGTATAATCTAGGGGACACTTGGGACAACCTCGGAAGCATTCTAGAGTGTTTGTATAAACCTTGGGGACACCTTGGAAAACCTCGAAAGTTATTCTAGAATATTTGTATAAACCTTGGGGGCACTCGAGACAAACTTGGAACGCACTCTTGAGTGCTTGTATGAACCTTAGGGACCTTGGGACAACCTCTGAAGTCATTTGAGAGCATTTGTATGAATTTTGGGGTCATTTGGGACATCCTCTGAAATCATTATAGAGTGTTTGTATGAATGTTGGGGACACCTTGGACAACCCCTGAAGTCATTCTAGAGTGTTTTTGTGAACCTTGGGGACACCTTGGACAACCTCGGAAGTCATTCTAGAGTGTTTGTATAAACCTTGGGGACACTTTAGATAACCGCGGAACGTATTCTTTAGTGCTTGTATGAACCTCGGGGACAACTTCGAAAACTCTGAAGTCATTCCAGAGTATTTTTATAAACCTTGGGGACACCTTGGACCACCTCGGAAGTCATTCTAGAGTAATTGTTTAACCTTGGGGACACCTCGGACAATCTCTAAAATCATTCTTGAGTGTATGTATGAATATTGGGACACTTGGTACAACCTCGGAAGGCATTCTAGAGTGTTTGTATGAACCTTGGGGACATCTTGGATTCCTCTAAACTCATTATTGAGTGTTTGTATGAGCCTTGGGGACATTTGATAACCTCTGAAGTCATTCTAGAGCATTTGTATAAACCTTGGGGACACTTGGGACACAATCGGAAGGTATTCAAGCGTTTTTGCATGAGCCTTGGGAACACTTTGGACAACCTCTGAAGTCATTCTAGAGTGTTTGTTTAATCCTTGAGGACACTTGGAACACATACGAAAGGCATTCTAGAGCATTTGTATGAACCTTGGAGACACCTTGGATTACCTCTTAAATCATTGTTGAGTGTTTGGATGAACTTTGAGGACACATTAACAACTTAGGAAGTCATTCTAGAGTATTTGTATGATCCTTGGGTACACCTTGGACAACCTCGGAAGTCATTCTAGGGTATTTGTATGGACCTTTGGGACACCTTTGACAACCTCTTAAATCATTATTGAGTGTTTTTATGAACCTTGGGGACACCTTGGATAACCTCTGAAGTCATTCTAGAGCATTGTTTTGAACCTTGGGGACACTTGAGACAACCTTGGAAGGCATTCTTGAGTGTGTGTATTAACCTGGAGGACATTTTACATAACCTCTAAAATCATTCTAGAGTGTTTGTATGAACCTTAGGGACACCTTGGATAACTTCTGAAGTCATTTTAGAGCATTTATTTATTTATTTATTTATTTATTTATTATAGAGTATCGAGCCTCCATGGCCTACATACACAATTAAAACTAATGTCTTATAAACTATGTGTTCCTAAAATTAGACGTAATGCAATCTCGAATGACGCTAGTACATTTCGGTACACTAAAGGACAGGTCTACAAAATTTGAAAATAAATTAAAATTCTTGGACATTAATAACAACGGATCCCTAGCACAGAAAAGACGATAACGAAAGTCAGTTATTAAAAATTGTCGAGTTCTTAAAGGTCTAGTAGGGACATACAAATTTACATGACTTAGCAATAGAGTGCATCGATTCTTCCAGTTAATAGTTTGAACATAAAAATTCCTTGGGCAACCATTCTTCTCTTTTCCAAAGTTTCAAGCCCTAACAACTGACACCTCGTATGATAAGCTGGTAGCACGTCGTTATGTCTCCACGGAAGCCGCTTAATAGCTACCCGGGTAAATTTTCGCTGGATCCTCTCAAGCCTCTCAATTCTAGTGACTTGCTCCGGAAACCAAGCAACTGAAGCGTACTCAATCAAAGGACGAACAAGGCAACAGTAAAGTGATTTTAAACAGAGAGGGTCATGAAACATTTTGCTACTTCTAATTATGTGTCCAAGAGTCCTGTTAGCCCTAGCAATTACGTCGTCAAATTGTTTGTCTAAACAAAGTTTCGTGTCTAATATAATGCCTAAGTCCCTAACAGTTTCAGATCGAGGCAATAAAGTGTCAGAAAGAATATAATTAAAACATAATGGAGTTCTCGCACGAGTAAACGAAATGACCGAGCACTTACTAACATTGAGTGACAAACAGTTTAAGGAACACCAAAGGTTAAAAACAGAAAGAAAGCCTTGTAATCGGAGACAGTCAATAGAACTACGCACAGGAAAGTACATTTTAAGGTCATCTGCGTACAGTAGCACCGGGCAGTCAGGTATAGCGTAAACAATGTCATTAATAAAGAGATTAAATAATAGAGGCCCTAAAATGCTGCCTTGAGGAACACCAGAGACCCTGCTAAATCACTAGAGATGCAATCTCCAATCTTAATACGTACTGAACGACGCGACAGATACGAATTCAGCCACCTAACTATGCTGATATGAAAACCAAGTTTTAAAAGTTTGCTAGTCAAGGTATGGATATTGACGCTATCGAAAGCAGAGTGAAAATCAGTGTAAACAGTATCTACTTGGAACCCTTTGTCTAGCTGCTTGTAAGTAAAATGCAAGAGCTGCACTAGGTTTGTGACGGTGGAGCGTCCAGGTAGGAAGCCATGTTGCAAAGGTGTAAATATGTTAATAGCACCATGCATTATATGTTTATGGACTAATAATTCGAACAGCTTACTGGGAGCACATAGCATCGAAATAGCTCGATAATTTGAGATGGAAGTTCTGTCGCCTTTTTTGTAAACGGGAAATATCCATGACTTTTCCCATAGGTCAGGGAAGAAACCAGTGCGAAGTGAATTATTAAAAATGGATGCTAGTGGTGAAGCCAATTCATCGATGCATGATACGATAACTATTCCCGGAATGTTATCGGGTCCAGAGGCTAAGGAGGGTTTCAGCTTTGAAGCCATTGAACGAACATCATCGATAGTAAAAGAAGGCAATGAAATGTCAACGGAGTCTTGTGCCACGAAACGTAACGCTTCCTCTACCTTCTGGTTTTGTTCGGGAAAGCTCGTGCAGCTACGCGCAAACAGCTCAGCAAAACCATTACATATTTCTTGCGTGTCAGTAAACAATCGACCATCAAGTGTCATGCATGATGGGAGGGAAGTACGTTTCATCTTACGGTCCATAAAGTTCCAAAATGATTTTGGACATGCCCGAATGGATATCTGGACACGGCGAATGTAATTAGCATACAATTTTCGGTTATGAAACTTGAAGATTCTTGCAGCCTCCAGGAAATTGCTTCTATCGGCTTCATTGCGTGTACGACTGAATATACGATACGCAGAACGACGCATTCTTTCTAACCTTTTAAGGTATCTAGTGCACCATGGTTGAGAATTTGTAAATATTCGTTTAGGTACAAATTGCTCAATAATGTCTGACACTGCTGACGTAAGGTATTCAGAAGCAGCTTCTACATCCATGTTTCGAAGTCCAGTCCAATCAGTGTCCTTCAACGCTTGCTTTATGCTAACAAAATCAGCTCTGGCAAAATTATAAGCATTAGTATTAACCTTGGGGACACTTGGGACCACCTTAGAAGTCATTCTAGAGTATTTCTATGAACCTTGGGGACACCTTGGACAACCTCTGCAGTCATTCTAGAGCATTTGTATCAACCTTGGGTACACCATGGACAACCTCTGAAGGTATTCTAGGGTATTTGTATGTACCTTGGGGACACCTTGGATGACCTTTGAAGTCATTCTAGAGCATTTAAATGAACCTTGGGGACACTTGAGACAACCTTGGAACGCATCCTAGAGTACTTGTATGAACCTTGGAGACACCTTGGATAACCTCTGAGGTCATTCTAGGGTATTTGTATAAACTTTGAGGACACTTGGGACACAATCGGAAGGTATTCTAGAGTGTTTGTATGAACCTTGGGGACACCTTGGACAACCTCTTTATTGATTCTTGAGTGTTTGTATGAACCTTGGGGACACCTTGAACAACCTCTGAGGTCATTTGAGAGCATTTGTATAAACCTTGGGAACACTTGAGACAACCTAAGAACGAATTCTAGAGTGCTTGTATGAACCTGAGGTACACCTTGAACAATCGCGGAAAAAATTCTAGAGCATTTGTATAAACCTTGGGGACGCTTGGGACAACCTCGGAATGCATTTCGGAGTGTTTGTTTGAACCTTGGGGACACTTGGGACAACTTCGGAAGGCTATTTTGAGTGTTTGTATGAACCTTAGGGACACCTTGGATAACCTCTGAAGTCATTTTAGAGCATTAGTATAAACCTTGGGGACACTTGGGACCACCTTGGAAATCATTCTAGAGTATTTCTATGAACCTTGGGGACACCTTGGACAATCTCGGAACGTATTCTAGAGTGCTTGTATGAACCTTGGGTAAACCTTGAACATACGCGGAAGTCATTCTAGAGTGTTTGTATGAACCTTGGCGACACTTGGGACAACCTCGGAGGCATTCTGAAGTGTTTGTTTGAGCCTTGGGGACACTTGGACAACATCTAAAATCATTCTTCAGTGTTTGTCTGAACCTTGGGGACACCTTGGACATCATCGGAAGTCATTCTAGAGCATATGTATGAACCTTTTGTGCACCTTGGACAACCTCGGAAGTCACTCTTGAGCATTTTTGTATAAACTATGGGTACACATTAGACAACCTCTGAAGTCATTCTAGGGTATTTGTATGAACCTTCTGGACACCTTGGATAACCTCTGCAGTCATTTTAGGGCATTTGTATGCACCTTGGGGACACTTGAGACAAACTTCGAACGCATTCTAGAGTGCTGGTACGAACTTTGGGAAACCTTGGGACAACCACTAAAGTCATTCTAGAGTGTATTTATGAACCTTGGGGACACCTTGGATAATCTCTGAAGTCATTATAGAGCATTTGTATGAACTTTGAGAACACCTTGGACAACCTCAGAAGTACTTGTAAAGCATTTTGTATGAACCTTGGGGACACTTGAGACAACCTTGGAACGCATTCTAGAGTGCTTGTCTGAACCTTGGGGACACCTTCGGACAACTGGAAAGTCATTCTAGAGTGTATATATTTACCTTGGGGACACCTTGAATAACCTCTGAAGTGATCATAGAGCATTTGTATAAATCTAGGGGACACTTGGGACAACCTCGGAAGGCATTCTAGAGTGTTTGTATAAACCTTGGGGACACCTTGGAAAACCTCGAAAGTTATTCTACAATATTTGTATAAACCTTGGGGGCACTCGAGACAAACTTGGAACGCACTCTTGAGTGCTTGTATGAACCTTAGGAACCTTGGGACAACCTCTGAAGTCATTTGAGAGCATTTGTATGAATTTTGGGGTCATTTGGGACATCCTCTGAAATCATTATAGAGTGTTTTGTATGAATGTTGGGGACACCTTGGACAACCCTGAAGTCATTCTAGAGTGTTTTTGTGAACCTTGGGGACACCTTGGACAACCTCGGAAGTCGTTCTAGAGTGTTTGTATAAACCTTGGGGACACTTTAGATAACCGCGGAACGTATTCTTTAGTGCTTGTATGAACCTCGGGGACAACTTCGAAAACCTCTGAAGTCATTCCAGAGTATTTTTATAAACCTTGGGGACACCTTGGACCACCTCGGAAGTCATTCTAGAGTAATTGTGTTAACCTTGGGGACACCTCGGACAATCTCTAAAATCATTCTTGAGTGTATGTATGAATCTTGGGGACACTTGGTACAACCTCGGAAGGCATTCTAGAGTGTTTGTATGAACCTTGGGGACATCTTGGATATCCTCTAAACTCATTATTGAGTGTTTGTATGAACCTTGGGGACATTTGGATAACCTCTGAAGTCATACTAGACCATTTGTATAAACCTTGGGGACACTTGGGACACAATCGGAAGGTATTCAAGCGTTTTTGCATGAGCCTTGGGAACACTTTGGACAACCTCTGAAGTCATTTTAGAGTGTTTGTTTAATCCTTGAGGACACTTGGAACACATACGGAAAGGCATTCTAGAGCATTTGTATGAACCTTGGAGACACCTTGGATTACCTCTTAAATCATTCTTGAGTGTTTGGATGAACTTTGAGGACACATTAACAACTTAGTAAGTCATTCTAGAGAATTTGTATGATCCTTGGGTACACCTTGGACAACCTCGGAAGTCATTCTAGGGTATTTGTATGAACCTTTGGAACACCTTGGACAACCTCTTAAATCTTTATTGAGTGTTTGTATGAACCTTGGGGACACCTTGGATAACCTCTGAAGTCATTCTAGAGCATTTTTTTGAACCTTGGGGACACTTGAGACAACCTTGGAAGGCATTCTTGAGTGTGTGTATTAACCTGGAGGACATTTTACATAACCTCTAAAATCATTCAAGAGTGTTTGTATGAACCTTAGGGACACCTTGGATAACTTCTGAATTCATTTCAGAGCATTAGTATAAACCTTGGGGACACTTGGGACCACCTTAGAAGTCATTCTAGAGTATTTCTATGAACCTTGGGGACACCTTGGACAACCTCTGCAGTCATTCTAGAGCATTTGTATCAACCTTGGGTACACCATGGACAACCTCTGAAGGTATTCTAGGGTATTTGTATGTACCTTGGGGACACCTTGGATGACCTTTGAAGTCATTATAGAGCATTTAAATGAACCTTGGGGACACTTGAGACAACCTTGGAACGCATCCTAGAGTACTTGTATGAACCTTGGAGACACCTTGGATAACCTCTTAGGTCATTCTAGGGTATTTGTTTAAACCTTGAAGACACTTGGGACAGAATCGGAAGGTATTCTAGAGTGTTTGTATGAACCTTGGGGACTCCTTGGACAACCTCTTTATTCATTCTTGAGTGTTTGTATGAACCTTGGGGACACCTTGAACAACCTCTGAAGTCATTTGAGAGCATTTGTATAAACCTTGGGGACACTTGAGACAACCTCAGAACGAATTCTAGAGTGCTTGTATGAACCTGAGGTACACCTTGAACAATCGCGGAAATCATTCTAGAGCATTTGTATGAACCTTGGGGACGCTTGGGACAACCTCGGAATGCATTCCGGAGTGTTTGTTTGAAACTTGGGGACACTTGGGACAACTTCGGAAGGCTATTTTGAGTGTTTGTATGAACCTTGGGGACACCTTGAACAACCTTTGAAGTCATTTTAGAGCATTAGTATAAACCTTGGGGACACTTGGGACCACCGTGGAAGTCATTCTTGAGTATTTGTATGAACCTTGGGGACACCTTGGACAACCTCTAAAATCTTGACTGAGTGTTTGAATGAACCTTGGGGAAACCTTGAACAGCCTCGGAAGTCATTTGAGAGCATTTGTATAAGCCTTGGGGACACTTGAGACAACCTCGGAACGTATTCTAGAGTGCTTGTATGAACCTTGGGTAAACCTTGAACATACGCGGAAGTCATTCTAGAGTGTTTGTATGAACCTTGGCGACACTTGGGACAACCTCGGAAGGCATTCTGAAGTGTTTGTTTGAGCCTTGGGGACACTTGGACAACATCTAAAATCATTCTTCAGTGTTTGTCTGTGTGTTTTCATGTGTTTGTGTGTTTTCATGAACCTTGGGGACACCTTGGATAACCTCTGGAGACATTCTAGAGCATTTTTATGAACCTTGGGGACACTTGGGACAACCTTGGAAGGCATTCTAGAGTGTTTTTATGAACCTTGAGAATATTTTGTATAACCTCTAAAATCATTATAGAGTGTTTGTATGAACCTTAGGGACACCTTGGATAACCTCTGAAGTCATTTTAGAGCATTAGTATAAACCTTGGGGACACTTGAGACCACCTTGGAAGTCATTCTAGAGTATTTCTATGAACCTTGGGGACACCTTGGACAACCTCTGAAGTCATTCTAGAGCATTTGTATCAACCTTGGGTATACCTTGGACAACCTCTGAAGGCATTCTAGGGTATTTGTATGTGCCTTGGGGACACCTTGGATAACCTATGAAGTCATTTTAGAGCATTTGTATGAACCTTGGGGACACTTGAGACAACCTTGGAACCCATTCTAGAGTGCTTTTATGAACCTATGGGACACCTTGGGACAAGCTGGGAAGTCATTCTAGAGCATTTGTATGAACCTTGGGGATACATTGGTCAACATCTATTATCATTTTTGAGTGTTAGTATGAACCTTGGGGACACCTTGGAACAACCTCTGAAGTCATTTTAGAGCATTTGTATAAACCTTTGGTACACCTTGGACAACCGCTGACGTCATTCTAGGGTATTTGTATGAACCTTCTGGACACCTTGGATAACCTCTGCAGTCATTTTAGGGCATTTGTATGCACCTTGGGGACACTTGAGACAAACTTCGAACGCATTCTAGAGTGCTGGTACGAACTTTGGGGAAACCTTGGGACAACCACTAAAGTCATTCTAGAGTGTATTTATGATCCTTGGGGACACCTTGGATAATCTCTGAAGTCATTATAGAGCATTTGTATGAACTTTGAGAACACCTTGGAGAACCTCAGAAGTACTTGTAGAGCATTTGTATGAACCTTGGGGACACTTGAGACAACCTAGGAACGCATTCTAGAGTGCTTGTCTGAACCTTGGGGACACCTTGGGACAACTGGAAAGTCATTCTAGAGTGTATATATTTACCTTGGGGACACCTTGAATAACCTCTGAAGTAATCATAGAGCATTTGTATAAATCTAGGGGACACTTGGGACAACCTCGGAAGGCATTCTAGAGTGTTTGTATAAACCTTGGGGACACCTTGGAAAACCTCGAAAGTTATTCTACAATATTTATATAAACCTTGGGGGCACTCGAGACAAACTTGGAACGCACTCTTGAGTGATTGTATGAATCTTAGGGACCTTGGGACAACCTCTGAAGTCATTTGAGAGCATTTGTATGAATTTTGGGGTCATTTGGGACATCCTCTTAATTCATTATTGAGTGTTTGTATGAATGTTGGGGACACCTTGGACAACCCCTGAAGTCATTCTAGAGTGTTTTTGTGAACCTTGGGGACACCTTGGACAACCTCGGAAGTCATTCTAGAGTGTTTTTATAAACCTTGGGGACACTTTAGATAACCGCGGAACGTATTCTTTAGTGCTTGTATGAACCTCGGGGACAACTTCGAAAACCTCTGAAGTCATTCCAGAGTATTTTTAAAACCTTGGGGACACCTTGGACCACCTCGGAAGTCATTCTAGAGTAATTGTGTTAACCTTGGGGACACCTCAGACAATCTCTAAAATCATTCTTGAGTGTATGTATGAATCTTGGGGACATCTTGGATATCCTCGAAAATCATTATTGAGTGTTTGTATGAGCCTTGGGGACATTTGGATAACCTCTGAAGTCATTCTAGAGCATTTGTATAAACCTTGGGGACACTTGGGACACAATCGGAAGGTATTCAAGAGTTTTTGCATGAACCTTGGGAACACTTTGGACAACCTCTGAAGTCATTCTGGAGTGTTTGTTTAATCCTTGAGGACACTTGGAACACATACGAAAGGCATTCTAGAGCATTTGTATGAACCTTGGAGATATCTTGGATTACCTCTTAAATCACTCTTGAGTGTTTGGATGAACTTTGAGGACACATTAACAACTTAGGAAGTCATTCTAGAGAATTTGTATGATCCTTGGGTACACCTTGGACAACCTCGGAAGTCATTCTAGGGTATTTGTATGGACCTTTGGGACACCTTTGACAACCTCTAAAATCATTATTGAGTGTTTTTATGAATCTTGGGGACACCTTGGATAACCTCTGAAGTCATTCTAGAGCATTTTTATGAACCTTGGGGACACTTGGGACAATTTTGGAAGGCATTCTAGAGTGTGTGTATGAACCTGGAGGACATTTTACATAACCTCTAAAATCATTATAGAGTGTTTGTATGAACCTTGGGGACACCTTGAACAACCTTTGAAGTCATTTTAGAGCATTAGTATAAACCTTGGGGACACTTGGGACCACCTTGGAAATCATTCTAGAGTATTTCTATGAACCTTGGGGACACCTTGGACAACCTCTGAAGTCATTCTAGAGCATTTGTATCAACCTTGGGTATACCTTGGACAACCTCTGAAGGCATTCTAGGGTATTTGTATGTGCCTTGGGGACCCCTTGGATAACCTATGAAGTCATTTTAGAGCATTTGTATGAACCTTGGGGACACTTGAGACAACCTTGGAACCCATTCTAGAGTGCTTTTATGAACCTATGGGACACCTTGGGACAAGCTGGGAAGTCATTCTAGAGCATTTGTATGAACCTTGGGGACACATTGGTCAACATCTATTATCATTCTTGAGTGTTAGTATGAACCTTGGGGACACCTTGGAACAACCTCTGAAGTCGTTTTAGAGCATTTGAATAAACCTTTGGTACACCTTGGACAACCTCTGACGTCATTCTAGGGTATTTGTATGACCCTTGAGGACATTTGGGACACAATCGGAAGGTATTCTAGAGCTTTTGTATGAACCTTAGAGACCCTTGGAAACCTCTTATTTCATTCTTGAGTGTTTGTATGAACCTTGGGGACACCTTGAACAACCTCTTAAGTCATTTGAGAGCATTTGTATGAACCTTGGAGTCACCTTGGACAACCTCGGAAGTAATTCTTGAGTATTTGTATAAACCTTGGGGACACTTGAGACACAATCGGAAGGTATTCTAGAGTGTTTGTATGAACCTTGGGGACACCTTGGACAACCTCTAAAATCTTGACTGAGTGTTTGTATGAACCTTGGGGACACCTTGAACAACCTCGGAAGTCATTTGAGAGCATTTGTATAAGCCTTGGGGACACTTGAGACAACCTCGGAACGTATTCTAGAGTGCTTGTATGAACCTTGGGTAAACCATGAACATACGCGGAAGTCATTCTAGAGTGTTTGCATGAACCTTGGCGACACTTGGGACAACCTCGGAAGGCATTCTTAAGTGTTTGTTTGAGCTTTGGGGACACTTGGACAACATATAAAATCATTCTTCAGTGTTTGTCTGAACCTTGGGGACACCTTGGACATCCTCGGAAGTCATTCTAGGGTATTTGTATGAACCTTCTGGACACCTTGGATAACCTCTGCAGTCATTTCAGGGCATTTGTATGCACCTTGGGGACACTTGAGACAAACTTCGAACGCATTCTAGAGTGCTGGTACGAACTTTGGGGAAACCTTGGGACAACCACTAAAGTCATCTAGAGTGTATTTATAAACCTTGGGGACACCTTGGATAATCTCTGAAGTCATTATAGAGCATTTGTATGAACTTTGAGAACACCTTGGACAACCTCAGAAGTACTTGTAGAGCATTTGTATGAACCTTGGGGACACTTGAGACAACCTTGGAACGCATTCTAGAGTGCTTGTCTGAACCTTGGGACACCTTGGGACAACTGGAAAGTCATTCTAGAGTGTATATATTTACCTTGGGGACACCTTGAATAACCTCTGAAGTAATCATAGAGCATTTGTATAAATCTAGGGGACACTTGGGACAACCTCGGAAGGCATTCTAGAGTGTTTGTATAAACCTTGGGGACACCTTGGAAAACCTCGAAAGTTATTCTACAATATTTGTATAAACCTTGGGGCACTCGAGACAAACTTGGAACGCACTCTTGAGTGCTTGTATGAACCTTAGGGACCTTGGGACAACCTCTGAAGTCATTTGAGAGCATTTGTATGAATTTGGGGTCATTTGGGACATCCTCTGAAATCATTATAGAGTGTTTGTATGAATGTTGGGGACACCTTGGACAACCCCTGAAGTCATTCTAGAGTGTTTTTGTGAACCTTGGGGACACCTTGGACAACCTCGGAAGTCATTCTAGAGTGTTTGTATAAACCTTGGGGACACTTTAGATAACCGCGGAACGTATTCTTTAGTGCTTGTATGAACCTCGGGGACAACTTCGAAAACCTCTGAAGTCATTCCAGAGTATTTTTATAAACCTTGGGGACACCTTGGATAACTTCTGAATTCATTTTAGAGCATTAGTATAAACCTTGGGGACACTTGGGACCACCTTGAAAGTCATTCTAGAGTATTTGTATAAACCTTGGGGACACCTTGGACAACCTCTGAAGTCATTCTAGAGCATTTGTATCAACCTTGGGTACACTTTGGACAACCTTTGAAGTCATTCTAGGGTATTTGTATGTACCTTGGGGACACCTTGGATGACCTTTGAAGTCATTCTAGAGCATTTGTATGAACCTTGGGGACACTTGAGACAACCTTGGAACGCATCCTAGAGTACTTGTATGAACCTTGGAGACACCTTGGATAACCTCTGAAGTCATTCTAGGGTATTTGTATAAACCTTGAGGACACTTGGGACACAATCGGAACGTATTCTAGAGTGTTTGTATGAACCTTGAGGACACCTTGGACAACCTCTTTATTGATTTTTGAATGTTTATATACCTTGGGGACACCTTGAACAACCTCTGAGGTCATTTGAGCATTTGTATAACCTTGGGAACACTTGAGACAACCTAAGAACGAATTCTAGAGTGCTTGTATGAACCTGAGGTACACCTTGAACAATCGCGGAAAAAATTCTAGAGCATTTGTATGAACCTTGGGACGCTTGGGACAAACCTCGGATGCATTCCGGAGTGTTTGTTTGAACCTTGGGGACACTTGGGACAACTTCGGAAGGCTATTTTGAGTGTTTGTATGAACCTTGGGGACACCTTGAACAACCTTTGAAGTCATTTTAGAGCATTAGTATAAACCTTGGGGACACTTGGGACCACCGTGGAAGTCATTATTGAGTATTTGTATGAACCTTGGGGACACTTGGACAGCCTCTGAAGTCATTCTAGGGTATAGTGTATAACCTTGGGGACACCTTGGCAACCTCGAATCATTTCTAGAGCATTTGTACAACCTTTGAGGACCCTTAATTTTGAACTTTGAACTTTGGGGACACCTTAACATCTTAGGAAGTCATTCTAGAGAATTTGTATGAACCTTGGAACACCTTGGACAACCTCGGAAGTCTTCTAGGGTATTTGTATGGACCTTTGGGACACCTTGGACAACACCTCTAAAATCATTATTGTGTGTTTTCATGAACCTTGGGGACACCTTGGATAACCTCTGGAGACATTCTAGAGCATTTTTATGAACCTTGGGGACACTTGGGACAACCTTTGGAAGGCATTTTAGAGTGTTTGTATGAACCTTG
>NW_024427886.1:0-54448 GCF_017562075.2 Anopheles merus
AAATTTTACAAAAAGGTTCCCATTTTCAATCTCTCACTATAGAGCGTTACTTTTTCACTCCTATAGTGAGACGATGTTGGTTAGTGAGTTGAGTTAGGTGCGGATAACTTGGATGATTGTTGTACCGTGTTGGTTTTCTTGCACACTTTGCACCGACAAAGTGATTCATCGTTGGCGTTGGACGAAAGACGGCAAGGATGTTTGCGTCAAACGAACAGACGAATATCATCCATGCGTGTGTGAAGTTGTGTAATATTTAAGGTAATCTTAAAATTAATTGCAGCAGCTTTCGTGGTATGTTGGTACGGTTAACCAGTCGATCGCGCGCCGCCGCCAGACTGATATCTTTTTGGCCGCATGATGTACTGTTCATGTCCGGATTGCTGCAGGACGACATCAACAAGGACACTACAGGAAGCAGTCTCATTTCAAATGCCCAATCATCTGCGTGACCTATTTGCCCTTACATTGTCTGAGAGAATGTCCCAGAATTCTCTCTTATTGTAGGACTCAAATGTGAACCACTTTTGTGAAGCGCTGAGACTTAATGATTAGTACCTGTGCGAAAAGACACCGCGGAAGGCGCTGACGATGTTTTCAAGTATACCGCTTTAAGCCGACTTTGTGCAGATACTGCCAGACCTGCTTCAATGCGCCTTATCCATAGCCGAAATATTTTCCTTGGTGGACATGGAGCACTCTTATGATATCGATGTATTGGTATGTATCGATGTCGATGAAAACATGCATGTGCAAACAGCCCAGACTGTTCAAGATGCTGAAGAATTATGCTAAATGCTAAATTAATGCTGAAAGAATTAACAGAATTTATGCTCCGCATCGGCGAGAGTCATACGACATACGGTATACGACATTTTCGGGTTTCGATAAGGTGTATGCCAAGATACCACGGGATTTGATATTACCTGGAACATCTAATCTTAAAGGTAAAGCAAATTTATATCAAACAGTGTGAACTGATAAATAAACCATTTGTTCCAAGCGGTACACTATCCACAATTTAATTTATAGAATATTAAATAAAAGAAAATAAATAAATCCTAACCTATATACTGCAATGTAAGTAATAAGTAATAAAAGCACACAAGAAAAACTTTTACAAACGATCCAAAAACAAAATGTTTGATTGAAGAGCAATTCCTATACACCCCCCAATATACGTTGCGTAGCCTGTAACCGGGCCATTTTAACTAGTGCTCTACAAATACCTCTCTTAACGAGTAAAATCTGGCATAACAAGCAGTTTCATGTTTGTTCCCGATAAGAAATTGTGATCATTTTGAGAGTTTCAATCATAAGAATCGTTAAATATCAAGCTATTTTCAAAAGGGGTAATGTATGAGTATGGATGAAAAGTGTAAAGTAGGTGACACATTAACGCCCACTGTCAGTCGAAAACTCACGAAGTCATACAACAATCGAAAAAAGCCGGGGCTGGCCGTGGTTTCGTCCACTCTACGTCCAGATAACTCTTTTCAGATCAGATAACGGAGCTGAGAGTTTTGCAGCGCTTATTGACAGATGAAGCAAGTGAGGTAGTGTCTTCAGTTTAACTGCTCCATTTCTTTCTTATTATTTGAAAATATTAGAGGCTCTCTGCAGCTTCGGCCGGGGAAATGGGCAGGACGTGGATTTTAGTGATTGGTGAACCTCCCTAAGAAGCGTGTGTTTCACAAGTGTGAGGTGTTCTTTCTTGAAGTTCTTGATTCTTGATTTACATGCTCATGAAGGCAAAATGTTTGATATTAAGAATTGATCAATGGATTACTGTTGCCTCTTGGAGATGTTCCGTATGGTTTTGATACATGGAATCCCTATATACACCGTAGAGGAGCGAAAACACATTCAGGGACTGTTTCGTGAGAACGTCCCAATAAAGACAATCTGCAAGGCGTTCGGGCGTTCGCGGACGTTTGTGGATAACGCTATTCATAGCGAGGCTACGGGTAAGTCAATCGGTCGTCCGCGAAAAACAACGGCTAACGTTGACGCGCAGATTGTTGAAAAGGTCAGGGCGGACCCTTTCAAAACTTGCACTCGTATCAAGCAGGAGCTTGGATTGCAAGTTTCGTCCAAGACGGTGTCTCACCGTTACACGCGGCTGGGTTCTGTGCCCGGAGACCGCGGAAGGTTCGGAAGCTGCTGCTGCACCATGTAGAAGCGCGCATTCGGTTTGCCGAATAACATCTGGCTGCATCCATCACTTGGTGGATGAAAATATTTTTTCGGATGAGTCCAGAATCAATCTGGATGGTTCGGACGGCATTAAATACGTCTAGATGATGTTAGATGTTATTTGGCAAACCAGGATGTGCAAGTTCTACCGTGGCCTGCGTTGAGTCCTGACCTCAACCCGATTGAAAATCTGTGGTCGAATCTTAAGGACAAGCTCAAGAACCAGCATGCATCCTCACCCGATGAGCTATGGGCACGCTGCGAGGAAATGTGGAAACGCATACCTTCAGAAACCTGCCAGAATCTCATCAAGGATATGGCTACTCGCTGCCAGGCAGTGAAAGATAATAATGGTCAACACATTGACCGTTAGAATGTGTTTTCGCTCTGTGGAACATCGCAACACCACCTCCCAACCACCACTTAAACAGCTCTTTTCAGGGCTATCAAATAATTCTAAAAAGAACTATGCCTTTCTTCACTTTTCATACAAATTTATGAAAAAGAGCCTCCGCCCCAAATAGCCAGCTTGTACTTTACAGCTGATTTGGGGCTGTTTAACGAAAAATCGTTCGGATGTCGTACTTTGTGTACGACAGATTAAGGTCGTAGTTAGGTGATTAAGAGAAAGACAGTACTATGTGGAACTGTGGAGCTTTTTAACAAGCACTTGGTACTGAAACCTTGCAGCTGGTTAGCCTGATGTGTATGGTTCAAGATGGAAATTGAAGGCTTGTTACGAAGTTGTGCCGAACTTGGTGGAACTTCATAGCTTTTTAATGCATGACATCGGTACCAGGTGGCTCTTTTCAAAGTAGCAAACGCTGCTGCTGCACAAGTTAGATAAGTTAATTGAAGAATGAGTATTGAGAGTAGTGATTGTGAGTTTTAGTATACTATGTAAAATTATATTAAATTCAAGAGCTTTTAAAGTTTTTCAAATAAACATGCACATAAAAACACACATCGTGTTGTTTATTTTGTAGCGACCAGAGCGCCATCTGGTGCGTACATCTAGAACTACCGACCAAACATGTTTAACGAGCTAGTTAGGCAGGGAAAATTTTTTGATTCCGTCGGATCGTCGCATCCGATTTTATCTGTCAGTGTAATCATGCAGTTTATGTAAGAACAATATGAAATTAGTTTTTTTTATAATGGATAAACCACTCAAATCATTCGAATTTTCGCAATATGAGCCGAAATAGCGTTTCACAGAAGCGTCCGATAAAATCGCATCGGATGAGCGTTGCCACCGGCCTTACCGCAGCTATAAAAAACGGTGACTTGCTCCATACACGTTCTCTCTCGTCCTAAACGTTTCAACACCGACACGCGGATATCCGTCCGGCTTAACTAACAGATTCTCTTCTCCTGCAACTCTCGATCGAGTAACATCTAATTTCGCGTCTCTCCCGAATTCACCGTTCCGCGGCTTGGTGCTAGTAAAATTTACGAATAAACCGAACTCTTGTGAAACGTAGTTCGCAAAGCGTGTTGCGTATTCATTATTTGAAAAAGTAGGGACCACATTTGTGGCACCCCTAAAATTTCATTGATGACGCCTTGCTTGAAAATAAATCGCAAAGAAAAATAATCCCCGGCACCCTGGCATAAACCAAGCGCCACATATTAAGCTTAAACGACTGGAAAATCAAATATCCATAGAAACAAATGGAAGCTCCATGAAAGGCCTAATATTGGTCCGGTCGTGTGGTCAGATACATGGGTATCAACACCAACAACCATTACTCAATTCTCACTTGCTTCTGTACAAATAGTTCACAGTAAAGTTTAGTATTTAAACAATCGTATCGTCGTTCTAGTTCTAGCGATGCATGACTTCAATGCGAAACCATATAACAGTACAGAAGGAAAGAGAAGGAGAAAGCGGCATATGATAGCATAGCCAGGGTAAAACTGTATGACGCTATGAGCTCTTTTGGAATCCCGCCCAAACTGATAAGGCTAGTTAGAATGACTATAACCAACGTCACTTTCCAGGTAAGGGTGGATAGAAAACTCTCAGGATCTTTTGCTACCACCAAGGGTCTGCACCAGGAGGACGGGCTTGCCTGTCTCCTACTCAACCTGGGGCTAGAGAGGGCCATCCGCAACTCGAGGTTGGAGACTGTTGGGATATACAATGTCCGTCATTAGTACTCATGACGCAACCTGACGTTGCTATCAATTCACGCGAGGTGAGCGTACCTCTCATTGAACTCATGTATAAATGTACAGCGCTAGTCGCTTCCTGAACTCCCAAAGAGATACATTAAATATATTGAACTCCTTAACCGAAACAAAACTGGTGTTCCACAGCGTTTGAAACTCATATCACATTAGGTTATGGTCCCAGAGCACCTGACTAGTTAAGTTGAGTGATTAATATAGACAATGGATCGTGAAAGTGAAACGGCACGTGTTCCTTTGTTGAACGCGTCGAATTATCCGCAGTGGAAGTTTCGAATGCTAATGCTTTTGGAAAAGCAAGAGCTACGATGCTGCTTCGAACTGGAAGCGGATGTGGATTTCGACGAAATAACGGAAGATGCCGCAAATGAAACAGTGTCAAAGAAAGGGAAAGGCAAATCGCGCGTGAAGAAAGATCGTCGTTGCAAATCCCTGCTGATTTCGAGAATCAGTGATGACATGTTGGAGTATATCCAGGACAAGGCGACTCCGAAAGATATTTGGAATGCGTTACAACGTGTGTTTGAACGTAAAAGCATTGCAAGCCGGCTCCACTTACAGAAAAGGCTTTTGACGTTGCGACACACCAGTGGTGGTCTACAAGATCATTTCCTTGTGTTTGATCGCTTGATTAGGGAATACAAATCCACCGGTGCAAAGTTAGAAGAAATAGATACGGTATGCTATTTGCTTCTAACGCTCGGATCAAAGTTTTCGACGGTAGTTACTGCAATAGAAACTATGCCAGAGGAAATTTGATCATGGATTTTGTAAAGTGCAGACTTCTTGAAGAAGAAATCAAGCAAAGTTCAAAGGAAAGTGGTACAACACGTGAAACAAGAATAGAGCCGCATTTGCAGGGACCAGTACAAAGAAACAGCAAAAGAACAATAAGAAGAAAATCACAAAGTTCAAGTGCAGTGCTGCAAAATGTCATCATCAATGTTATAAAAAAATATGACTGAAACAAAAACCATATCAGCGTCACGTACTCAATTGTGATAATTAGAGGTGATACTCAGAACTACTGCTGTGACTAATACATGCTCATGACATGTTTGCGACCATCGCTTGGTCAGTCACTATATCACGACTTTTTTTTTTGCTGTGATCAATTTTGCAAAATGTCACTGACATAGTCATGACAAATTCTGGCTGAAACTAAATCATCTCAGCGTCACAAGCTCTACTGCGAAGATCAGAGGCGAGCCTCAAACAGTTGGTGCGACCATCGCATGCTTGGTGACATTGTGTGCAACCAACTCGTGTTCAATCACTTGGTCGCGACATTTTCAGTCGGTGATCATCGCGATGGTCACGGGTGATATGCATTGCGTGCGAGTGGTTCCGAGAAACAAAATGAGCATGTTTTCTCGCTTTGTTTGACCCGACAGATAATCAAAACAGATAGAGGGAGAAAGCATGCTCAATTTGTTGTTAGAGCCCACGCGCCAAGTGTACTTCAAGAATGTCGCGATTATCGCCGACAACAATGCCGTGACCAAGTGAGTGATCAAAAGTTGGGTGCTAAACTTAATGTCACCAAGCATGTGATTGATCCACCTACTGTTTGAGTATAGTCACTGATCATCTCAGTTGTGTACGTGATCTGATTTAAGCTAAGCTTGTCAGTCAGAGTATCGCGTTGGTCTCAAGAATTCACATGTCGCGTTCAGCATGTCATGACGCACTTTTATTGACTATCAGCAATGAGCATCATGCTACCACGGATATGTTCATTGTTTTCGTTGGTGAAAATCTCGTGAAACTCATGACATTTTGCAGCACTGTTCAAGTGGTTCGGTTATCATCGCGAGGGGCACAAGATTGCCGATTGTGCAGAAAAAGACAAACAAAAAGTGCTGAAAGGAAACAATGCGCACTTGGTGAAGAGTGATGAGTGTTTCTTTGGTGGCGACGCCGTGGAATTCATGGAAGCAAGTTGGATTGTCGACTCCGGATCATCTGAACACATGTCGAATGATCGGTCGCTTTTCAAAAGGCTTGTATCCATGAAGCAACCTATGCACATATCAGTAGCAAAAGAAGGCGAAACTATTGTTGCAAAGGAGTGTGGCGATGTGAGGTTGTTTGCTTTTTTGGATAACGGAGAATCAACAGGAATAACATTGAAAGACGTTCTTCACATTCCCGAAGCGCGAGTGAACTTATTGTCTGTGGAAAAGTGGAAACTGCTGGATTGAAAATGTTGTTTGCACATGGAATTGCTACAATAGAAAACAATTCTGGCATCGTTGTCAAAGGTGAACGCCGCGGTAAATTGTACGAACTAGTGCTTTATAGAGAATTTGATAACAATAGTGCGGGTTGAATAGAAACCCGTGGTCGTGTGCCTAAAGAATTAGAGCTATGGCATCGACGCTATGGCCATTTGAGTGCTAAGAATTTGAGAAATATCATCTCCAGAGGAATGGTGGATGGTATGGAAATAAATGTGAAGAATCCGGGAAATGAGTTTGTGTGTGAAGCGTGTCCCCAAGGAAAACAGACGCGGAAACCGTTTTCTAATAGTGAAATCAGAAGATCAAAACGTGTTCTCGAGCTGATACACTCAGATGTGTGTGGACCAGTTCCACAGGTGGGAATTCATGGTGAACGATATTTTGTTAGTTTTGTTGACGATTTTAGATGTTTTACGGTTGTTTAACCCATGATCACAAAGGTTGAAGTGTTGGATCGATTCATGGAATACGAAGCCTTTGTTACAGCTAAGTTCGGTCAGTGTATTTCGCGATTACGTTGTGATAACGGCGGGGAATACGTTGGACGTGAATTCAAGAACTTTTGTAAGGTGAAGGGAATTCAAATCGAATGGATTGTTCCGTATTCTCCAGAACAGAATGGTGTGAGTGAAAGAATGAACCGTACATTAGTATAGAAGGTTCGTTCTATGATAAGTACAGTTGCGTTGGTAAAGAGTTTTGGGCTCCTGCGGTTCAAACAGCAACATATTTGGTAAATCGCAGTCCGGCTAGTGCACTGGGTAATCTAAAGACACCATTCGAGGTTTGGGAAAATCGTAAACCAAATGTAAGTAATTTGCGTACCTTCGGCAGTGTTGTGTTTGTGCATGTACCAAAAGAGCAAAGAAGGAAGCTCGATACAAAATCGTGGAAAGGTGTTTTTATCGGGTATACCTCTTGTCGATATCGTGTATGGAATTTGGAGGAGAAGAAAATCTTTGTTGCGCGGGACGTCGATTTTGTGGAAAATTCGAATTTGAGTAAATTGTTAACATCCTCGCGGTCAAACGGCAACAGTGACGAATTTCTTATCGGTTTGGGACGGACCTATCAGTGATAGTGATGTTGAAGATGATGTTGTTTCCCAACAACCGATCGAAAATGCCGACGATTCTGATAAAACCCTGGCTGAAAACGTTTACGAAGAAAGTTTCAGTAGTTGTATTGGTGATGGTGAAGATAATGTCGAAGTGAAATCGCCTAAAGTTCTAAATAAACGAACATAAAGACTACAACATGAACTACACAGGCTTTGCATTCAATGCGTCAAGCTTTGTGGATCATGTACCGACTTCGCTTACGGAAGCGAAACCGTCCGCAGATTGGAAAAAATGGAAAGCTGCAATCCTCGAGGAAATGGATTCTCTTACAAGAAATCAAACGTGGACCCTTGAGAAGCTACCACATGGTAGAACACCAATCACTTGCAAGTGGATGTTCAAAGTAAAGCGCGGGGAATCTAAAAATGAAGATCGATACAAAGCTCGATTAGTAGCGCGTGGTTTCAGCCAGAAACATGGTTTCGATTACGCTGAAACTTATACTCCAGTAGGGCGTTTGGATACCGTGAGCGTAGTTCTAGCCATCGCAAATGATTTAAGAATGGTGGTTCATCAAATGGACGTTAAAACTGCTTTCCTGAATGGACATTTGGAGGAAGAGATTTACATGACACCACCAGAAGGAGGTGACATTGATTGTAATCTTGTGTGTCGGTTGAACCGATCATTGTATGGGTTGAAACAAGCTTCGAGAGCTTGGAATGCAAGGTTTCACAGTTATGTCGAGAAACTAGGATTTCGTAGAAGTGTGAGTGACATGTGCCTATATATAAAGGGATCTGGGAACAATAAGTGATCTTAGTGCTTTATGTGGATGATCTGCTCGTTGTTGGTCATCAGTTTAATGCGGTCAAGGCAGTGAAGCAATCTCTCTCGAAAGAGTTTTAAATGTCAGACATTGGAGAGGCTAAAACATTCCTTGGCATGAAGATTGAACGCGATGTGGAAGGAACATGTCTCCGGATAAGTCAGCGAAATTTTCTAGAGAATTTACTTCTGCGTTTCAATATGCATGAGTGCAAGGCAGTCTCAACACCGATGGAGTGTCATCTTCGGCTGAAGAAAGGTGAAGATGCTGAGCGTACAGACAAGCCATACAGACAGCTGATTGGTTTTCTTATGTACGTAATGTTGACATCGAGGCCAGATTTGTGTGCTTCCGTTAGCTATCTCAGCCAGTTCCAGAGTTGTCCTACGGAGGTGCACTGGAAGCATGCAAAGAGAGTACTCCGATACATCAAGGGTACGCTTGAGTATGGGCTCGTTTTTCGTGCGAAAGATTCTGCGCCAGTCATCGAGGCGTTTGCTGATGCGAATTGAGCGAATGATCCGACGGATCGACGCTCGTTGACGGGATATCTGTTCCGAGCAGTGCAGCTGTAAGCTGGTTGACAGGGAAACAGTCGACGATTGCGTTATCGTCAACCGAGGCGGAACTGTTGCAGGATCTGGAGAAAGAACCGGAGCTACCGGTTGTTTACCACGAGGACAATCAATCAACCATTCAAGTGGTCGAAGATGAGCGAGACAGTGGTCGTCTAAAGCATGTCGACGTAAGGCATCGGTTCGTACATGAAGAAATTCAGCGGGGGCAAGTATTGTTAAAGTATATTCCTACTGATGATCAGATCGCTGATATAATGACGAAAGGTTTGCCTCTATCTGTTTTTCAAAAACACCGAACGAATTTGGGGTTAGTAAGTTCCGAACATTGAGCGGGGGTGTTGGGATATACGATGTCCGTCATTATTACTCATGACGCAACCTGACGTTGCTATCAATTCACGCGAGGTGAGCGTACCTCTCATTGAACTCATGTATAAATGTACAGCGCTAGTCACTTCCGGAACTCCCAAAGAGATACATTAAATATATTGAACTCCTTAACCGAAACGAAACTGGTGTTCCACAGCGTTTGAAACTCATATCACATAAGAAACTACGGGAACCATCTTCTATAAGTCAACCCAGATCCTGACATACGCTGATGATATATACATCATTGGTCTGCGGCAGAGAGCCTCGGATTGCAGATAAACGAGACAAAGACCAAACTGATGGTGGCAACATCAGCGGGCCTACCAATAAATAATCAGAATCTACGTAGGTGTTATGATATCTTCTAATCCAACAACAAGCTTTCTCCTCTGGTACAAAGACGCACATCCAGGTTTATTCGTTGTCGCTCACTGACTGACTATCTCACGCTCATTCATCACTCACACTCTCATAGCTGTACCCCAGGATACCACAGGCGTGACGAGCAGATAGGTGAACGCACTTTGAAGTCGTCCCAGAATTCACCTATCTTGGGTCAAAGGTCTGCAACGACAATAGCATGGAAGCTGAGTTGCGCGCAAGGATGCTGGCTGCCAACCGGTCATTTTACAGCCTGAAAATCAGTTCACCTCAAAGAACCTGTCGCGACAAAGCAAAGAAAGCGCTCCACTGGTTGGGTATCCCACCAATAGATGGTACCACCAGCTTTTTACTATTTTTAGAATACATCAGTCGTTCATCGTCTGCTAAACGAAGTCTTTCTATATTCCGTATAGGTTGAGAGATTGAGTCGTTTAGAATCCGTTTAATAGTCGTTTACTGGATTTGTGAAACTTGAGAAGGAAGCTGCTTAGGCGCTATTTAGAGGACCACCTCAAACGACCAAAACGCGATGAATGGGTAAAACTATGGACCTGAGATGGGGCCCTATCTCAGTACCCATACTCGTACCCAAAGACAGATAATTTTGGACTTATTTTTTGAGAGAGAGTAAAAAGCTCTCAAGGAAACATTTTGGACCTAACTTGAACAAAAATTGAGCTGTCTTGCTCTATCTTCTATACCGCACCTGCTTGCACTCATTCGCGAGCGTTAAAATATACTCTCTCGATTTCATGTTCTCGCGAATTGCCTGCTGCTGTAAGAATGTATGAGTGAATGTGCAGCGTTTTTCTCTGTGCTTTCTCTTCTCCCCCCTCGTTCGTACTCCCTTCTTCCATCGATCCGATGCGCGATTCCTGATTCGACCACGCAGAAACATTTGTAAGGTTCCGCTCCCTTCTTCCATCGATCCGATGCGCGATTCCTGATTCGACCGCGCAATAACATTTGTAAGGTTCCGTCGCAATGAGATACTGAACGGAAATATACAGAGCATTTCCATTAAGCATCCGTGGTCCACACGGAACGCCGATATACCAAACACCACCGCCGCCCTATATCAAATTCTCGATATTGGCGTGACGGTGTCTCTCATCACAGTAAACTATATGCAAACCACTTGCAACATCTCCCCTTTCCCCCTCTCCTAGAACTCATTTAAACAATATTAGTGAGAGAATAGGGAGAGAGGGAGGAGCATCAGCTTTTTTGCTCTCTCTCAAAAAATAAGTCTAAATTTGTCTGCCTTTGGGTACCAGTTTGGGTACTGAGGAGATAGGGCCCCATCTCAGGTCCATAGTTTTACCCATTCATCGCGTTTTGTTCGTTTGGGTCCCTCACTCTCCCCCTTCTCTCACGGATTTCATTTGTACGAGATTTAGGAGAGGGGGAATGGGGAGCAGATGTAGCAAATGGTTTAAATATAAATAAATGATGAAAGAGAGAAGACACATTCACATTCACCATCACGCCAATATCGAGTATTTGATATTTGCCGGTGATGTTTGGGGGTATCGGCGTTACGTGTGGACCACGGATCCTATTTGAAAATGTCGTATATATTTTCGTAAAGTATCTTATTGCGACGGAACCTTACAAATGTTATTGTGCGGTCGAATCAGGAACCGCGCATCGAATCGATAGAAGAAGGGAGTACGAACGAGGGGGAGAAGAGGAAGCACAAAGAATAACGCTGCACATTCACTCATACATTCTTACAGCATTAGGCTATTCGCGAGAACATGAAATTGGGAGAGTATATTTCAACGCTGGCGAATGAGTGCAAGCAGGTGCGGTATAGAAGATAAAGCTAGCGGCCGAGTTTTTGTTCAAGCTAGGTTCAAAATGTCTCATTGGGACCTGGAACTTTTTTGCTGTTTATCTACTGCAAAAGGCGAATTCAAACAGCGATCTTAAGCTTGCCAAAATTGACTGCTTGAGCAATTTTGGCTATTTGGGTTATGAGGATGGGTGAAATATGTATTTCATTTCACCTTTCATGAAACCTTTTGAAATTAGTTTGATATATTAACACATTTCAACGGTTTTGTATTTAAGAACTAAATAATGCAGATCATTTTCAATAAAGTGTAATAGCTCAGGGCTTAACGCCAGAGAACATAACACGTACAGTCAGTCCAAAAAGTATTCGTCTAGCTGAATATTTTTCAGAAAAAGGCGAATTATGGCCGCAATACGTATGGGGCAATAAAAGTAATGATGAGGTTTGGTAAAGGGACTATCAATACACACGTTTTGCTGAAACATAAGCATTTAAATAGTGCAATAGCACCCAAAATACATAAAAACTAAAAAAAGTTGTTTGATGGGCGCGCAAAAAGTATTCGTCCATCTAGCTTTTTAATTATTTACGCTGGACAAACACTACGTACACGTGAATTAAATGTATTATTATCAATATACTGGTGACTTCCTTCTAAATTAATGCATTTCTGTTGTTTCAATTGCACTTCAAGCGGTCAGAGAGGCACTAAAGGTGGGGGAGTTAAATGATTGGAGCATGATGGCGATAATCGTATCTTTAACTTATGCATAACCTATCCTACCCATTTTTGAAGGTTACAAAATGTGTGGGGGCCTCATTCCTTTATTTGATCAGAGTTTGGCCATTTTTCTGACACTAATTGAGTGACTAACTGCCGTGTAAGCAGCAATTCTTGACCGTTAATCTAACGAAAGAAGCGGTTTAATGTCCAAAAAATCCAATATAACCCAGGATTCAGTGCATTTTATGATAGCCAACAAGATCAGGAAAACAGATGGGTCACATTTGGTTGATGGGTCATGCTACATTTCATCGTAGCTGATCATGTAATAGCTTGAATGAGTGAGTTGTTACAAACATGTTTTGTTTGAATAATACGATACACAGAATGTGGCCAAATCTGGTAAGGAGCATCAAATAATTCAGGAATTTATTTCAAATTAGGCTCTACTAACATATTAAAACAAGTTTAAATCGCCAAGGTCATACGGCCGACGTCTACCATAGCGAAAACAGTCTACTAACATGCAGCAGCAAAATCTCGTGTAACGGTTGCACCATGATGTTATGATACTAGGACTCAGTGAGGTAAGCTGAGCTAAAAAATAATTCAAAATGATAGGAGACGAGGTGGGGAAACATATTAATGCAATTTTTTAAGTACTTTGAGTGCCAGTTCTGAGAAATTGTACTTAAAATGTATCAAATGTTCCAAGAACAGTCGCGCTGGAGAACATACAGCGCATTGTCTTTTGCCCGGAACACCAAACCAGTTGAAATCAAACTGATGAAAATGATTTAGTAGACTCTTAATATGATATCAGTTGCTATTTTTTCAATGGAACTTGGCCACGTATTCCGGAAATGCAACATTTCTACCAGAGAATAATTGGAACAAGTCTTGTTGGATGAGTGGATAAAAAATACGCCTTTTTAAAGGTTCAAATGAGTTCTTGCGTTGTGCAAGTAGTCACCAATAGTCATAAATGCAATAAGAAACAAGATCATTAAATTTTTTAATTCCATAACCTTTGTTTCCATACTCATTTTATGCCAAAATTCTGATAGACGAATACTTTTTACGCGCCCATCAAACGACTTTTTTTGTTTTTTTTTATTTTGGTTGATATTGCACTATTTAAATGCTTCTTTTTAGCAAAACGTGTGTATTGATGGTCCCTTTATCAAACCTCATCATTACTTTTATCGCCCCATACGTATTGCAGCTATAATTCGCCTTTTTCTACAAAATATTCAGCTAGACGAATACTTTTTGGACTGACTGTAAATCGTGCTATCGAATCTTACGCTGATATCAGAGAATCACTACAACAGTACAGTGTTGAATACGCTCGAAAGGTTGTCTTTTAGCAATTGTAAATTCAAATTTAAAAGGAATATTTTCAAGGAAATATTTCTAAGGCATTTAATTAGTGCTAATTGCACTGTTAATCGCCTTCAAGTCGCCGGCGATTACAAAACGATTAGAAGACATTTAACGGAAATTTGCGGGTAGGGAAAGATTCGCCATCGAACAATCGTTCCGCGGAGAGTTACCTATTTAGTGCTTATAAACAATATATCGATCGATGTAGATTTTTGATGCGGCCACGAGAAAAACTCTTTTTGCAGTTGACAAGCAGTTTTACAGTTTTTGAAGTTGATTTTTTTCAACATTTTTTCACCTCCATGGCTATGCGCCTATTGACACTGTAAGCACAAAGAGGCGCGTAGTAGGCGTTTGTGAGTTTAGCTTTTACAATGTCTTTATTTTCACCCAAAGATTAACGAATGTTGAAGTTCATGTACGTAAGCAAATCTATTCAGTCAACTAAAGTAAGAAAAAAGATAAAACTACAAAAAAGGTTCGCCTATCGCTCTCTGCCAACTCGTTCCCTGCTCGCACACTTGCCGAATGCTCTGGCATGTCCCGAACCCGAACCTCTTCCCTTTCGGCCTCTCGAGCACTCACCCACACACACATGTGGGTGTTCATCGCGTTCCGGCCACGATCGGCCGATCATTTCTACTGTCGCTGCACATTTCGCCCGGTTTGGTAGATAGTTGCAGGGCTCGCCTAAGTTCTTTTCGTAACAGACACAAAGGTTAACAGTAGATTTACAGGGTTTCACACTTTATCTCAAGACCGCGGGACCCCTTCCCGAATCTGTCTTAGCCAATGCCAAGACTGCGGTATGAAGCTTGAAAACGTTGATGATACCTGAGTTCATCGGATGCAATGCTGAATCTGCGGCACATTTCTCGAACATACTGTTCCGCGCTGAGGACATGCGGTCGAATATTTTTTTACACGTATAACCTCTGTGTACATCAGTGCACTGAAAACAGCCAATTTTTTTTCGTGTTTTTACCAAAAAAGATTATTTAAACAGTTCAAAATATTTTCTTAACACTTTTAAATATTTTAATTAAACAAATATGCATTCACTCATACTATTAAATTGTATTTTTTTGGTAAAAACACAAAAAGGATAATTGGGTGTTTCAAATACTCTGATGTACACAAAGGTTATACGTGAAAAAAAATTCGACCACATTTCCTCGGCGCGGAACAGTGTGTTCGAGAAATGTGCCGCAGATTCAGCATTGCATCCGATGAATTCAGGTACCATCAACGTTTTCAGGTATCATCAATGTTTTCAAGCATCATGCCGCAGTCTTAGCATTGGCTAAGACAGATTCGGGAAGGGGTCCCGCGGTCTTGAGATAAAGTGTGAAACCCTGTAAAGAAGGTCATTTAACCGTAGAGTTGGCAACCAGATTTACACACGCAAGTTGACAACCGGCATACCCGGATATTCCACACGTTTTGATCTAAAAAATTCACGATTTTCATAGGTAAACAATGCTTTCTATATTTTAATGCTGTAAGCAAGTAATGCCGACCATATATTCTCTTCTATTTCATTTATTCATTAGGTTTTTTCATTTTTTTGATAAAAATAACGGTCAAATTGAAATTTGGAATCGCTTGATTTTGACCCGAAAATAAGCACAATACGAAAAGAGGAAGAAGAGAAACGTCATTCTCCATACAAAATGTATGGAATACCCGGGTTTGCTGGTTGCCAACTTACGTGGTAAAGTTAAAAAAAATCAAAATAAAATACTTACAGGCTGTTTAAAATTACAACTTATGCAACAAAAAATCATAAATTAAAAGTTGGGAGGCTACGGAAAATTTCAGGTCAATAAAAGCAATGAATCAAAAGTTATTGCAGTTCGAAGCTGAAAAAAATACCCGGGTATCCGGTTGCCAACTTAAAGGTTAAAGGTTAAAAAATAAATTCATCCTCAACAAAAACAGTCATCGACCACTATGCTTTCCTATGCTGTCAACAATGCCAAATTGAATGACAGCTTTGTGTTGTTATTTCGCGCCTTTTTGGAAGCATCCAAGGTGTACCGCCAAATTACAGGAATATTTTCTCATTCATCTTCCTACCTCGTTTGTGTACGTACGCTTGCATCTCGTTGCTTGAGAGCTTTTTGTGTCATTTAATTGTGTTGTAAAGGCAAGTATTTGCACATCATTTCCTGTTGCTACACTAGCTTTACCTGTAAATACATGTTGTAACGCGTGCATATTTTTAATTTCATTCTAGCATCAACATGTTCGAAGCGCGACTGAATGCTAGCCACGTTCTAAAGAAGGTCCTGGATGCCATCAAGGATCTTCTGAACGAAGCCACATTCGATTGTAGCGATTCTGGCATTCAATTGCAAGCGATGGACAATTCCCACGTTTCCCTTGTATCGCTCTCGCTACGGTCCGACGGATTCGACAAGTACCGGTGTGACCGGAACTTGTCTATGGGAATGAACTTGGCCAACATGGCCAAAATTATGAAGTGTGCCAACAACGATGATACGTTGACGATGAAAGCTCAGGATAATGCCGACACTGTAACTTTTATGTTCGAATCACAGAACCAAGAAAAGGTGTCCGATTACGAAATGAAGCTAATGAATCTGGACCAGGAACACTTGGGCATTCCAGAAACGGATTATGCGTGCGTTGTTCGCATGCCAGCGATGGAGTTTGCACGCATCTGTCGTGATCTGTCGCAGTTCGGCGAGTCCGTTGTCATCTCCTGCACCAAAGAAGGTAATACGTTTTATGCTTGTGCGATTCTATCTCTATGCTACAGTAATGAGTCTTCTTTTTCGTATAGGTGTGAAATTCTCGGCATCCGGTGATGCGGGATCGGCTAACATAAAGCTGGCGCAAACCTCAACCGTGGATAAAGAGGATGAATCGGTCATTATCGAAATGCAGGAGCCTGTAACACTCACCTTTGCCTGCCGGTACCTGAACTCCTTTACAAAAGCAACGCCACTGTGCAACCAAGTGCAGCTGTCTATGTCGGCTGACGTACCATTGGTTGTTGAATACCGTATCCCAGACCTGGGCCACATCCGCTACTATTTAGCGCCTAAGATAGAAGATGATGAAAATTAAGCTAAATATAAATACAAATAAGACCATCTTTCTCTTTTATACCCACAACCGCTAGTTACGCTGTCACAACATTGATCGCAAGTGATTGTAAGAGCAATCATTTCGATTAACTTCTTAATGAAAAATGTTCAGTCTCATTAAATTACTCAACTACCTTTTCATGTACCTTAAAGAAATGAAACATTTTTAACCGTTATTTGACACATTTGAGAAAACATCCAATTTTATTGATGAACTACTTGTATTATTTTTATTTTTATTTTTATTTATTTTTTTCGAGGGCAATTATCTTTTCAACAATGGGGTCCAGCTTCCTGGATCCTCCGATAACGGTCCGCTGTTATGAAGTACGTATTCAAATCAGTGATTGCATATGGAACGCAGCCAAGGTAACATAGCCGAGCACTGAAGCAAGTGAGATTTGAGTAATGGTCGTTGGTGTCGACAACGACAACCGGTCATATAGATTTCCAGTTGAAGTAATACCCTCGCGGGTGATCCGACTGGTAATTCCTTTGAGTACGGGGGAGTTTTCATCGGATTAATTTGCACACACTGCAAGCTTTATTGCCAGCTACGATGGTAATGAAGGTTTCTCCCTCGGTTTAAAAGAAAAAAAGGTCACATAGCCGTTACTCAGCCTAAATGTTATATAAATGTTTCGCCATAAAGTGGTGTTCCCGTGTTACAGTCGTTAGCTTGCAAGACTTAACGAGATGCCCGTCGTGGGGTTTAAGTCTAGAATGGATCGTCCTCCCGTAGCAAGAACTGACTATCCGGTGGCATGGTACCAAGAAGTCCCGGAAGCATGTATAGGCCGGCCTGTCTGTATCGCACGTTACGCCAAGTAGAAGAAGAATGTATTGCCAGAATAAGATTACTTTTACACAAAAACGCGTCATCTCGTGATGACGAGAATAGTATTCCAAATTCCAGATAGTACTATTAAACAAGAACCCTAAGCTTTTTGTATATCTAGTTTCCTATGCGATTTTCGCTAACATGATTGTCATGCTGTTTGTGTTGAAACGGTGTAATATGTGATTTTTTTTACTGAACATGTACGCCTTAGAACATTCGTTAATTATAAATTATCAATAAGTTTATTGTTCAATTTATTAAAAAGAGATACGCACAAATGGAATACAAAACCACTTAATCTAAGCTGAAAATGTGAACGCAATTATGTTCTGAAAAACGATCACTTAGTTAATTAACTTTCCACAATGTAATTAGGATGAACCACTAACAATACATCTTGATCCCCAGCATCGTCTTGGTCCGCTTCGCCCAGTTTGGCCTGTTTTAGAGGAATGATTACTTGATCCTGCAAAAAAGGTAAGAAAAACAAAGCATACGAGCAATGTAAGCATCATACATTGACATGCTATCTATCATAACTCTACGCATTTACTTACGTGATAAATTAGTCGATCGATCACCTTCTCAATCAAAACCTTTCTCTCCATCAACTCTTCAACCGATTCCAATTGATCCTCAACCTGACTAAGGTACCAGTTGATCAATTCGGTCTTACTAATTCCTTCCCGGTCAAGCTCTTCCGACTCCATGCGGCTCTCTTCGTTGCGCATGTGAATGACCAGCATGTTGGACAGATTTTTGTATTCTTCGAAGGAAAGGGTCAGCTTCTTCTTGGCTACTGCCTGCGTATCCTGATCGTTTTCTTCGGTTTCGTTCGTTCTGGGAGTATCTTCTGGCGTTTCCTCACCGATGTCCATTACGTTCTCATTTTCTTCGCCTTCTTCTTCATCCAGATGAATGTCCGGTTGCTCAACTCGAATGATCGATTTGTTCAATAGCCGATACGCTTCCTTTACGTGCCGTTCAGTTACCTCTTCACTGCACTCCATTTTGGCCATTGCTTCGCTGAGTCGAATCATACTTTCAAGCTGGCGAACAGTAATTCGCCAAGTGCTTTTGCCAGTCGTGCCGGTATCTCGCTGCCGCAAATGGCCATAATTCTCGACCAACAGTGCCATTGCCTCTGGCTGAATAACTGGTTTAAATTGACGGGCAAACATGATGTAACGCAGAACGTCCTCACGCGAGTACACTTGATCCAACGAGTGTTCTATATGCGAATGCAGATCCACAATCTTTCTTGCGATCGCATAATCTACCACCTCATTGCATTCGTCTACCAAAATGAAAAACAGATCAAAACGCGACATAATCGGAGCAGTCAGTTGAATGTTTTGCTGCAACGATTTCGATCGGTCGTACCTGCCACCAATCGGGTTGGCAGCGGCTAGGATGGATGTACGCGCATTCAATGTAGCACGGACGCCTGCTTTAGCAATAGAGATTGTCTGCTGCTCCATTGCTTCGTGAATCGCGACTTGATCATGTGGATCCATCTTGTCAAACTCGTCAATACAACAAATGCCATTGTCGGCCAGCATAAGCGCTCCAGCTTCGATTACAAAGTCGAAGCTTTCCTCATCTCGTACTACCGCCGCCGTCAGACCGGCAGCAGACGAAGCTTTTCCCGATGTGTACACTGCACGCGGGGAAAAGTCCGAAACTTGTTTCAAGAATTGAGACTTGGCCGTACTAGGATCGCCCACAATGCACACGTTGATGTCACCACGAAGAGTAGTTTCTGGAAAGAGATAATATACCATCGAACGAGAAGGATTAGAAAGAGGTTAACTAAATGGTGACTCTATGATTCCTGAACTCACTTTCTTGCGTAGTTTTAGCTACTCCACCGAATAACATCAATAAAATCCCACGCTTCACCTCGTCGTTGCCGTAAATCGATGGAAAAAGACTGTTGATCAAGTTCTGGTACAGTCGAGGATCGCGCGACATTTCATACACTTTGTTCCATTCAGCTGGCGTCATTTGGTCCTTCATGATTTGTGATGTTACTTCACTCATTGGCATGTCGGTACCCCCGAATCGAGACGATGTCACCTGCACTGAACAGGCTAGAAAAGCCATCTTGTAGTTGAGATCTCGCATACCCAGTGCTTTCAATCCACGCACTCCTTCGGCAGCATTATCGCCCTGCTTGTGGCGGGATCCTATTTCTGCTTTTGCACCCGGCAACTGCAGTGCTCCAACATCCGGAATCACAATCAGCGTACCAGTGAAATCATATCGATCTCCCGCCTGTACTGTTTCTACCATTTCCGCACGTAAAATCACCTCAACCGAACGAGGGATGCATCCGCGTGGAAGTTCCGCTTGCGTCTCTTGAATGCGCACCTTTTGGAAGTCAATAAACAACGATTTATCCACCTCCAACATGAAGCGTCGGCGATTAGCGCAAACTGGATTCCGGCAGATGGTCGGATTTGTAAACTTAAACTGTTGCTCGACGTCTCGGATTTCCGTCTGACAATCAAGGCAGACGAACGTTCCTAACACCAGCTCAGGATGCACTGGATGCGTGCGTACCACCTGTCCCGAAATGCGGATCAGCGTTCCTATCTTCGACGTACTTAATTCGCGAACCTTGTGGCGCGTCGGTACGTCAACAAATGATACGTAACATTCTTTGGGCTTTTTCAAGCTGGTTCTGTCGCGAACGAAGTTCGACACCGATTGACACAAATACGGAAAAATTCGATAGTACTCCTCGATGATGGCGGTGGCCAATGTTTGGTTGTAATTTTCCACATCCTCAAAACTGACCTCCAGTGTCGATCTGTCCGGATTGACAAGATTCTCCACCGTTTTCAGGTACTTGATTTCACCATCCTCCTTAAACCTGCGGTATAATTGAGGGTATGCATAAACAACATGTACACAGGCAACCGGAGGCGCCGTACTTACTCTTCGAGGAAATCCAGGAACAATTTTTGGCACCGAACTCCCACTTCATCGCGGACACGAAGCTGTCCAACATGTGCATCAGCAACATCCATGTTAAATTCGAGCGTGCGAATAGAGACACAGGGATTGGATTAAAACACAAATGTTATAACAACAAGCTGCCTTCACTCTAGCGAACCCACAAACACAAGACACAAGCATTTGCTGCGCGCCAATTTCTCATGACATCTGTTTCTTGCAGCGCCCTCTGGTGACTTTTTTGTTTTTGTGGGAACTGGATTTGACATTGAAATTGACATTCAGCGTTTCAGCGCTTTCAAATAATTCTTCAAAACCGTTAACGAAAATTTTGTAAAATATTTTTTATTTCATTTAGCGATTTGCCCGAGTAAGACTCTGGCTGTATTTTTATTCCTCGTTTCGATTTAACCGTCGTGTGCAAGGAAAGAGATTGAGATAAAACAATGATAATGACACATTTTGCACAACATCTTATGTGTGAAGCAACTGTTTGCAGAATGAGCCAACATTATTTCTTTTTTTTACTTTTTGCCGTTATTGCATTAAGGATTTGTGCATTTCCTAAAAATCATTAGACTGTCAAAAGGTTAAATTGAAAATTACTTTCAATTGATTATGATAATAATTCATATTCAAAGTTTAAAATTAAACCTTCATATCCACGGCCAGCACATCAACTCGACCGGTTGAAGTGTGCTGATGTGACGGAGGGGTATGCGACAGCGCTCAGAGTAGCGCTACCGGCCGAGAACAACATCGCCGCGATGCCCCTCGCAGACCACTGGCGTATTGGTGGAACGAGCAATCAGCACTGCAGCCGAACACAAGATCGGACGCTTAGGGCGGTGGCAACGCTCATCCGATGCAATTTTATCGGACGCTTCTGTCAAACGATATTTCGGCTCATATTGCGAAAATTTGAATGATTTGAATAGGCGAAAGGCCATGAGAGTGACAAAATGCTGACAAATTTTTCAAAACGTGAGCTTTTGTCAAAATTTTGTAACCTGGAGCAGCCAGGAAATAAAGTTGACAAAAGTTGACAAAAAGTGACAAAATTTGACGTTCGCGAAAATGCGTAAACAAACAGCTATTTGGCGCAGTTGTGACCAATTCCTATGAGAATAATGCTAAAATGCATGATTCTAATTGATTTATGTACCTATTTCGTGCTTCTTAAACAAAATATCGATGATATTCAGATGTTGGAGCTTTTTGTCATTCTTGTGTATGTTTTTGGTGCGGCCACGAGAAATGCTCTTTTTTGCAGTTGATAAGCAATTTTGATAAAGTAGAAAAAAAATTCAACATTTTTCCCCTCCGTGGCCACGCGCTAAATGGTTTAACCATTATATAAATTTTTTTTTATTGTTCCTACATATCCCAGCTGTCAAATCGGCATAGTCAGACGTGTTTACGTATAGCTCCGTGATTATTTTCCGTATTTCGGTTATTTTAACAAACAATCAGTCTTCTCTAAGTACAAAAGTTGTGTAGTGAGCTTGCCCACAACGTATTATACTTTTAGCATTTGTGCTGGTTCTTCTTCAGTTGCTCGTCGGTCGCATCACCCGCGTAGTGCGTCTATTAACCGGTCAAGGCATCGACCTGTGGATTCCTTTTCAAAATGGAGCATACTTGCAATTCTTGCGCAACCGAGATCACCGAAGACCTGATTAGCTGTTATATTTGCAGTCGAGTATACAAACAACAATGGATGCCGTCGACAATAGTCTCAAATCTGCACTTGAACCTCTAGCAAAAGAAATTCGCACTGGTCTATCGCAGCTTAATGAATCGCAGAAGAGAACACCACTGAGCAGTCACCCTCCTGTCAAATTGCGCCGAGTTTTACCAGCGAAGAGATTATTCTCCGAGTTGGTCAGTGCTACAAACACTTCACCTGCTATCTCGCTTGTCGCCAAAAGAACAACAAACATCAATAATAACAATATCAACAAAAACATAGCCGTACCGTCACTTACTGAGCACAACAATATTAACATCACAAATAACATCACTTCTCGCCAGCCAATTGCTATTTATGGTACGGATAACGATTCTCCAAACCTTCCAACCGTTCAAAACCGCTTTGTGCCCAAAATGTGGCTTCATTTAGCTAACATTGCTCCTGGCACTTCCTGTGAACAAGTCGTGGAATCTGTGAAACGACGGCAGGCCACAATCGACGTCATTGCATTTAGCTTGATGAGCAAAAATTTCGACACCACTTTGGCCAGACCGATGTCGTTTAAGGTTCGCATTCCGGCTCATCTTCGTGAAACTGCGTTATCGTTTTCGGTTTGGCCTTCGAATCTACGTGTATTTGAATTTATACTACGTGATAACCGTCCAGCCTCATCCCATCCTTTGGCTTGTCTCACACCGATGAATGCACATGAAACCCCACTTCAAAGCATCAATGCAGTGCCTATTGATAATATTCCGAAACCGGCAGAGCAAACCATCAATGAAAAGTCAAATAATTCGTCACCTGGTAATGTGCAACCAATGGTGCATGGTATGGAGCATTCACCTATCCCAGCTGATCGTACGGCTCAAAACAATGACGTTCATCACGAACACAGCTCATGAAGCTACGCACACAAGAAGCATCAGCCAGTTGCTATTCGCACACTAACACTTCATGTAATGATCACGTATACACTAACACAGCAACTCACTTGAAAATGTTTTCAGTTCGCAGTATTAAAAACATTGCACATGCCAAACCGACTGACACTGCCTTGAAACCATGTGATATACATTTTCACTACCAAAATGTTAGAGGACTACGTACCAAACTCACAGAATTCGGATTAAACACATTGGACGCCAAATATCAGATAATAATAGTCACCGAAACCTGGGTTGACAATTCAATTCCATCATCGCTACTATTTGATCCGAGCTCTTCGGTGTATAGATGTGATCGTAGCTTGTCTAACAGTATGCATACTCGTGGTGGTGGCGCACTGATCGCATGCTCATCCTTATTGAACACCCGTGAACTCACTCTACCTAGTAACTCACTTGAGCAAGTGTGGGTTACCGTTCGCCTATCATGTTGCACGATATTCATCGGGACTATTTACATACCTCCTAATCGAGCTAACGACACAGATACTCTTATATCTGTGTTTGAAAGTGTAAGTGCAATAGTAAACCATGCAAAATCTAATGATCTAATATTTTTGTTTGGAGATTTTAATTTTTTGGCAGTATCATGGTCACCATCACAACAAACATTTGGTCACTCATCATCGTATGCGCACTATGTGGCAAATTCATCATCCTCGGTCAGATCCCGGTTTTTTGATGAAATTACCGCTAGCGATCTTTATCAAATAAGCGGTATCAAAAACTCGCTTAACCGGCAGCTCGACTTAGTATTCGCAAATTTTATTGCCGCAACTTACTGCATCGATTTGCACTCCTGCCCAACACCACTAGTCTCTCCTGACCTGTACCATCCAGCCATCGATTTAACGGTTCGAATCCCAAGCACAATGCCTAATCCTACACTGACTCAGGCAAGTAGACCTGGGATGAAGTTTTATAAAACCAATATTACTCGGCTTGATGAGGTCATAACCAATTTTAATAGCCAGTTCAGAATTAGCCAGTTTAATTCTGCAAAATGTTGATGAAGCTTTATCGATATTTATACGCTTTCTTTTATCCTCGTTTGATTCGTGTGTACCAATCATCACACCAAAGAGCGGCCCTGCTTGGTCTGACCGCCACCTTAAAAAACTTAAATGAGCTAAGGCAGCTGCATTAAAAAAATATACGAAAAACCGATCACCTGTTAACAAATGCATATTAAATGAAACAACTCGCTTGTACCATAGTTACAATAAAATACGCTACGGTGGCTACTTGTCTCGGTTGGAGAATAATTTCATCAAAAGGCCCAAAGCTCTCTGGAGTTTTCGTAAGAAACACAACAATACGAATGTGACACCTAAATCGATTTACCACAATGACCGAGCTGGTTCAACTGCTTCAGATATTTGTGACATATTTGCGTGTAGATTCGAAGAGGCATACACAATCTCAACTACTGATGACAATATTATCACCAACGCTTTAATTAATACTCCTAATGATGTCATCGACCTTAATTTAACTAATATATCGCAAGAATCTGTTCTAAATGTGCTCAAAGCAGTCAAGCCCAAAGCTAGTCCTGGCCCAGATGATATTCCTGCCATCATTCTCAGCCGATGCTGTGAGTCCATAGCGCCGATCTTCACCAAAATTTTTAATTTTTCACTGAAACAAGGAGAATTCCCCTCTATTTGGAAGAGTTCATGGAATGTCCTCATATTCAAAAAAGGTGACAAGGAAGATGCAGCCAACTATAGAGGCATAACATCACTCAGTGCTGGGGCCAAAGTTTTTGAGAAAGTTACCCAAACAAGTTTACTCACGGCTTCATATCACTATATTAGCCCTCAACAACACGGTTTCGTTCCAAAGCGGTCGACGATAACTAACCTTGTTGACTTTACATCACAATGGATAGCAGGATGCAAACAGATGCAGTTTATATGGATTTAAAGGCTGCTTTTGATAGCATCGATCACAACATCCTTTTAGCCAAGATGAATAAGTTGGGACTTGGGCGAAATTTAATATGCTGGTTATAATCGTACCTTGTCAATCGATCGTATGCTGTATCTTTCCAACGGTGCCATTCAAGGTCTTTCATTGCATCATCTGGTGTGCCACAAGGTAGCAACCTGGGTCCACTACTGTTCGTACTGTTCATCAACGACCTATCGTATGTCGTACCAGCAGCGAATCATTTAATGTATGCAGATGATATTAAAATCTACATGACTATAAAGAATGACACAGACCACTCCGAGCTACAACAATACCTATTCGATTTTCACCAATGGTGCAATCGAAACTGCCTGAGCCTCTGCATTTAAAAATGCCGAGTCATTTCATTCACACGAGCCCGAGAAATTAGGAACACCAGCTACACAGTTAACGGTTTACCAATAGAACGCACTAATGCTATGAAGGATCTCGGAGTCATACTTGATTCAAAGCTGTCATTTGACCAGCAAACGGAGGAGGTGATTACCCGAGGTAATCAATTGCTTGGCATGTTGTTTCGGATAACACGAGATTTCAAAGACCCAGTCTGCATCAAAACATTATACTGCGGTATTATCCGCCCGGTACTCGAATACGCCTGTATTGTCTGGAAGCCCTCAACCCAAAGACTTTCTGAGAGAATGAAATCGATACAGCGTCGCTTATCCCGATACGCAACACGCTTGTTACCTTGGCCACCTGGCAGTCAGTTACCACCTTATGAAACGCGACTTCAGCTTCTCGGACTGCAACCGCTCCACATCAGACATCGTACTGTGCAACAACTGTTTGTGGCTGGTTTACTGCAAAATAACATCGACTGTTCATCCCTGCTCCAGCAGTTAAACTTTTACGCGTCTGCTGTTCAGCTTCGTTCTCGTCCGTTACTTGCCCTGAACCGTAGTCGAACTGGATATGGATCTAGAGACCCCCATGGATCTAGAGAACTCCATGATTAGGGTGTTTAATGAAGTTCGTCATTTGATTGATTTTGGAACCTCAGTGCAATCCTTTAAAAATAGCCTTAGAAAACGAATTATTAAGATGATCTTTCTACTTATTATAAACTAATATTAGACTTAAGAACATTCACACGGATCCATTGTTATCCATTGAACGAGTAATAAACAATTAAAAAATAACCTGCATGATTACATTGACAGATAAAATCGGATGCGACGATACGAATCAAATTTATTTGATTCCGTCGTATAACGAAATCGCACGTCTATCAAATCCCATATAAATCTCGTCCGATAAAATCGCATCGAATGAGCGCTGCCACGGGCCTTACCACGTGGAGAGAAAAAGGAATGGTTCGACGAAGAGTGCAGACGAGCACTATCCGAGAAGAATGCAGCGCGCGCCCGCATGCTAGGGCATAACACCCGTCAGAACGTGGAGATCTACAGACGACTGAGGAAACAGAAAACCCTGCTCTTCCAGGCAAGCAGCGCCGTTTTGAAGAGTCAGACGAACAGCTGCTCGAGCAGCTTTCATAGTCGGGGGACACCCGCTTGTTCTACAGGAGATTGAAGGCCTCCTTCGGAGCGGGTTTGCTCCTAAAACCGCAATGTGCCGGGATGCGAAAGGAAATTTCCTGACGGACGAGCGGGAGGTGATCGAAAGGTGGAAGTGCTACTACGAAGGACATCTGAATGGAGCAGAGGCAGGAGAGGCTGGCGCAAGTGGCATAAAAAGGCACCACTACAGCAGCAGCACAGCAGTAACAACGACAGCATCGGTCCAGACGACGAGGTGCCCCCGCCATCTCTGGATGAGATTGCCAGCGCCATCAAGCAGCTTAAGAGCAATAAGTCTACTAGCAGCATTGGTCTGGCGGCCACGCTCTTCAAAATGGGGTCGGAGAGGCTTACCGTCGAAATGCATCAGCTGATCGTGAAAGTCTGGGAACAGGAGGAACTACCGAGTAATGGAAGCTGGGTGTTACTCACCCACTCTACAAAAAGGGCGACAGGCTGGATTGCTCGAATTTCCGAGCCAACTCAGTCCTGAATGTCGCCTACAAGATCTTGTCCCAGATCCTGTTCTGCAGACTTGCGCCCCTTGCTACAATTTTGTCGGCAGCTACCAAGCTGGGTTTGTTGGAGGCAAATCCACCATCAATCAAATTTTCACTCTGCAGCAGATCCTCCAGAAGTTCCAAGAGCGCCAGATCCCAACGTACCACCTGTTCATCGACTTCAAGGCGGCCTACGACACCATAGACCGGAAGGAGCTATGGAGCATCATGCAGCGGTACCACTTCGCTGGGAAGTTGATCCGGCTGTTAGAGGCCACCATGAACGGGGTGCAGTGCAAGATGAGAGTTTCGAACTTGACGTCGGAATCGTTCGAATCTCACAGGGGTCTGAGGCAAGGTGACGGACTCTCCTGTCCGCTCTTCAACATCACCCTGGAAGGTGTCATTCGAGGCGCGGGGCTAGACAACGACATCCGTGGCACGATCCTCTACCGGTCTCTCCAATTTCTTGGCTTCGCGGATGACATCGACATCATCGGCAGGACAACAGCGAAGGTGTGTGAGGCGTACACCCGACTCAAACGCGAAGCAGCAAGAATTAGATTGAGATCAATGCGACGAAGACGAAGTACCTGCTTGCCGGTGGCTCAGACCATCTGGGAAGCAATATATTAGTTGACGGCGACAGTCTCGAGGTAGTAAAGGGGTTTTGCTATCTCGAGACGGTCGTTACTTCGGACAACGACATCAGCAGCAAAATCCGGAGACGCATTGTGCAGGGGAATCGTGCATATTATGGGCTTCACCGACTGCTGAGATCCAGAAGACTTCGAACCCGCACGAAATGTGAGATATATCGCACATTGATTTGCCCGGTGGTCCTCTATGGACACGAATCCTGAACCATCCGAGCGGAGGATGCAAACGCTCTGGGCGTGTTTGAGCGACGCATCCTCCGAACCAACTTTGGTGGTGTGTTCGAGCATGGAGCGTGGAGGAGAAGGATGAACCACGAGCTTGCTGAGCTGTACGGCTAACCAAGCATCCTGACGGTGGCGAAGGCTGGCAGGATACGATGGCTGGGGCATGTCATGAGGATGCCGGACTCATGCCCCACCAAGAAGGTGTTCGACAGTGATTCCCAGTTCGGCATAAGGCGCAGGGGAGCACAGCGAACTTGATAACTGGACCAGGTGAAGAGAGACGTAATGGAGATCGGGTGTCTGCATGGTGGGAGGCGGCAGCCAGGGACCGAGCATCCTGGAGAATTACTGTTGACCGGGCCATGTCACATCGACGTGCTCTATCGTGAGCAGGCCAACAAGAGAGAGAGAGAGATCCACGGCCAGCATATCACACATTTTGCACTTGAAGCTACATTTCACAACTTTTGTTAGCTTTTTGTATTGAATTCTAAAATATTAAACGTGAAGCTAAATACAGGACACAGCAAAATACAGAACATATTCAATCCCGGTGAAACGGTTAGAACTATTTGTTATAAATAAAATGCTAAATTTTATGCTCCCCAACACCAGAACTTTTATTTCAATTAACTACACTTCCGATCTAGCCAAGCACCGACACCAGAATCTCCTTCATCTTTTACCGCCATCGCCCGTTTGCTCCTTCGATCGTCAACCTTGTCCTCTCTCCATTCTCACGATGATCTTTCTCTCACATCCTCTCCTATTTCACGGTTCGTGTTCATTAGCCGCCTGTATGGATACGGCCGCCGTTATCAGCTGTCATCGACGGTCTATATCGTAGCGGCCAAGGTCGCTACATGTCATTACACTTTTTTTTTTTAACGAAGCTTTAGCAAGAAAATTCCGACGTGGATTGTTTTTTTCATGCATATCGATATTGTTATCGCCGAACTTTGCCCTTTTTTATCGCATCCGGTAAACCTTCCTCGTGCTTTCAATAGACGTGTGATGGTGCTGGTGTACCTCGCTAAATAAGTATATCTATTTAATTTGATAATGCTTCGGTTTCGTGTAATTGCTTTCTCTCTTATTTGATAGGGTGTATTGTTCTGACCGCTCGTTATAATTTCAATGCTGCTAACCGTGAGTCGACACTTGCTGGGGGAGCTATTTGCATATTAGTTTGATGCCTCATCATTCAATTGCGCCGCTCAATCTACAGCTCAACCTCACCAGCTCAACCTCTATCATAAATTCATCTTCATCGGTGCCGTCATGTGTGAAGACGAAAAGCAACTCGTAACATTGTTGGTGTTACATTTGGCGTTGTGCCGACCTCCCTGAACCCGTGTTTCTATTGTTCCACTCGCTGCTGTTCCATGTGTGTATAGTGTAACGTACAATTTTGCTGATGTGTGCGTGTGTGTAGGCTAAAAGTGTCGCGTAAAAGTTATGAGGTGCTAGTTCTTCTAGTTCTTTTTTTTTTTTTTTAAGTAATCCTTATTCCTAATTTACAACTTTTTCCATAGATTTATATAAAAACCGTATAATTGCCAAAGTTCTGCGCGATTTCATAATTCGATTCTTCTTTTAATGCATTATTATACTTGTGTTTATATATATCTATTCACAATTAAATCTTTCATATCCTATTTACCTTTCCTAATCCTAATCCTACTACTAATCCTATTTACCTAACTATCTATATCCTTTATATGATAACTCCTATCTATCTGGCTATCTATATCCCATACTTCCGTTATTCCCTATCTCTAAATCTATGCCTAATCTATTGACGTATTGGTATCAACCTTATTATTATTTTTTTTGTTTAATCGTAAAACTTTTTTAGCCTATTGTTGTGAATTTTTTCCAACTTTTTTCCATTTCTTACCACGCAAGTTTGATTGCTGGGTATCTCCACTACCTCATATGGCCCTCTCCAAATGCCTTGTAGTTTTTGCCCTACACCTGTTTGGTTATTCCTCACCAAAACCATTTCTCCCCACATGGGCTGCCATTCATTTGCACTTTGGTCATACTTTGCTTTTCTCTTTGTTTTGAATTAATTAAATTTTCTCTAGCAATAGCGTGTATTTCCCTTAGTTTTGTTCTTAATTCCTCACAAAAATCCGTATATAACTTTTTACGATCTGTTTTATGGAATATTGATGTTGGCAATCTAGCTTTCTTACCGAATACCAATTCGTAAGGCGTAAACCCAGTAGAGGAGTTTACACTAGTATTGTACTCCATCGCAAAATATGGCAATACTCTGTCCCACGTCTGATAATTTTTTCCCACAAATTGTCTCAGATAAATTTTTAGCTCTCTGTTTGCTCTCTCTACTACGTTCGCTTGTGGATGGTATGCCGAAGTATTAATTTTTTTAATTTTCAATAACCTACAAGTGTCTTTCATGACTTGGCTCATGAAGTTTGTGCCCTGATCTGTTACTAGTTCGGATGGGGTACCTACAAGACAGATTACCCCTTCAACAAACGCTTTTGCAACCGTTGTTGCCTCTTGGTTTTCTAAGGGAATAACTATAAGATATCTTGTAAGATCATCTTGAATGACAAGCCCATACTTGTTACCCCCCTCTGATTCTGGTAGGACAACGATATCCATATATAGTTTTTCAAATGCGTATTTCGAGGTAGTGGTAATTTGCATAGGGATTTTGTTAAATTTTCCAATCTTATTGAGTTGACATGACTTGCAACATCTGACATAACCTTCAATGTCACTATCCATTCCTCTCCAAAAGAACAACTCCTTGATCCTTTTCTTCATTCTTCTTACCCCTACATGTCCTCCTAAAGGGGCATCATGAAATTCTTGAAGCACGGTATTGACTTCGCTTCTTTCGATTTCAATCCTGTTCAGATCTGAGCTGTAATTTTTAAATTTGGTTTTAATTGTTTGTTTAATCTTATTGTTCTTTTCTCTGCATTTCCTTGTCATTTAGATCCCCATCCCAATGCATTTTTAACAAATTTCCCCAGTGATCTTCTTGTTCGTCTTTCACAACATCTTCTTGTACATTATTCTCTTTTTTGTTATTTTGTGACTCTAATATGTGTTTACTTTGTTGGCGTGTAACTACGGCTACTGTCTTGTTTGCTTGTTTTTCTTGTATTTCGTTCCGATTAAGTTCTGGTAGCCTTGATAAAAAATCAGCGACTACATTTTCCTTTCCCTTTTGTAGCGAATTTCGCATTCCACCCCTTGGAGTCGTAATCTTAACCTTGATAGTATCGGAGAGTTTTCTTTGAGCCTCCAAATCGATACTAACGGTCGATGATCAGAATAAATTAGGAATTTTTGCCCATAAATGTAATGTTTAAAATATTCAACGGCCCATACAATAGCCAAAAGTTCCTTTTCAATAGGATGGTACCGTTTTTCCGCACCTACAAGGGATTTACTAGCGTATGCAATTGGTCTGTCTACCGTTGTTTCATTGGATAATACTGCCCCAAGAGCATAATCACTAGCATCGGTTGTAATGACAAAGGTATCTTTATAATTTGGTCGTACCAGCAAAGGCTCTGAAACTAGAAATTGTTTTAATTTTTCAAATGCCTTTTCACAGTGCTCATCCCAAACGAAATTTTTATTTTTCTTCAGTAGCTCGTGTAATGGTTTCCTGATTTCAGAGACGTTAGGGATAAATTTACCATAAAAGTTAATTGTCCCCATAAACGATCGTAATTCTTTTATACTTTTTGGTGTTGGCATATCTAATATAACTTTCACATTTCCTTGTGTTGGCTTAATTCCTTGTTCATTTATAGTATGGCCCAAATAATTAATTTCTGTATGAAGGAGTTTGCATTTTAATGGTTCAATTTTAAGATTGTATTGCATTAGTGCTTTAAGAACTTTAATTAAATTGAAATTATGCTCCTCTACCGTTTCGCCAAACACCACAATATCATCTAGATAGACAAACGCTTTGACAGGCTGAATTGAGTATAGGACTGTGTTCATTAGCTTTTGGAATGTTGATGGGCTATTTTTGAGACCCATTGGCATTCGTAAAAATTCATAGTGTCCCTTAGACGTTGAAAATGCAGTCTTTGCAGCGTCTTTGCATGCTATGGGAATTTGAAAAAAAAACCCGATTTCAAATCAATTGTTGAAAACAATTTACTGTTTCCAATATTGTCCATAATATCATCTATCCTCGGAATAGGGTATATAAATGGTTTGGTTATTAAATTTAACGCACGAAAGTCAACAACAATACGATATTTTCGTGCCCCTTCACTATCAGATTTCTTTGGTATGCACATCACGGGTGCATTCCATGGGCTTTTGCTTGGGGTTATAATTTTTTGTTTCAGCATTTCCTCTACATGCTCTTCCATGATATTATTTAATAATGCAGGGAATCTGTACTGCCTTTTATAAATGGGGACGTTAGAGCTTGTTTCAATTTCATGCGTTGCCGCTTGGGTATATGTAAGTTTATCTCCCGGCAAGTAAAATATATCCTTATACTCAATGAGAATTTTTTTCATATCCGTTGCTATTGAACTATCCAAATGATCGATATTGATTTGTTTTATTAATTCCCCAAATCGTTCTAGGCCCACCAATGGAGTGCTTTTGCTTGTTTCTATTAAATCACAATCTGTAAGTTGCTTCTCAATATTTGGGAGAAGTTCAAAATTATCTTGTGGTATAGTATTACTATCTTCGATAACAGTATTTGTATTGTGTTCCCATTTTTTTTCTGTTTCCTCTGTATTTTCACCTGATGGTTTCTTTAAATTTATTGTTCGAAAGTTTTCCCCAACATTAACAGTATATTTTATTAAAAATTCTGCCCCAAGTATTCCAGGAACACCAAGTGTTCTTATAACATAAAATTTTGTTCGATACAACGATTTTCCAACGTATAAATTTATAAAAATTGAACCCACAGTGTCGGATAATGTTCCGTTAAAACTTGAAAACGTTACTTTATCCTGATAATCTATTGTAGAACACCCAAGCTCTTTTGCTAATTCCCAACTCAATGCATTCGAACATGCTCCCGAATCAATTAGATAATTAATCTTTTTTTCTTTTCACTCTCTGATAAAATTTGAACCATCAGTTTACCTTCCGTAGTGAATGCTATATCTAGTGATTCATAGTTGTGTATGTATTCACTATTTGTTATCGGATCCCTTTCGATTGTTTGTGCTTCTTCTGCCCTAAGGCACAACAAATCAGTTTTAACGATGGGAACACTAGAATTTTTATTTAGACCGACTAGTGTTCCGTGTTGTAGTTTTTTTGATTTGTACTGTTATGTGATTGGGGTTGATTATATGTATTTCTAAAATGGTTGTATTGAGAAGGCCCTTGTGGATGATTGTTTTGTGTTGGAGTATATTGTGAATAATTGTTTTGTGTTGGAATATGTTGTGCACCATAGCTTCTATACGGTGTTGGAAATCTTTTTGGCCGTGAAAAATTGTTGGTGTTGTTAGTAATGTTAGGATTGTATGTAGTGCTGTTATGTTGTGGTAGCCCAAAATGATTCGGGTCTGACAATTGAGTGCTGTTAATATAATTATCGCAGCGTGTTCTACTATCATTCCGAAAATCTACATACTGCTGGTTTCTAGTAATACCGCGATTTTGGACATGTGGGCTGGATGAGCTTCCGTTATCAACACTATTGTGGATTGAATTGGTGAAAAGAGCATTGTTTATGGTGTCGTTTGTTTCGGAAATCATTGTACGATTTAATCGTTCTTCTATTTTTCGGATGTGTTCTATTTGAACTACCTCTTCCTGGAGATATTCTAACAGTTCATTAAAATGTAAATGTTTGTTTGTTCTCGCGAGTGTTTGCAATTCTGGCTTCCTTAAACCGGCCAAAAGTGAATTTTTAAATTTTTCATCGCGTATGAATCTTCCGTGTTATTTATGTCATTGTTGATGATTTGCTCTTTTAGTGTTAACACCCTTTCTTTGTATTCGGAGACAGGTTCATTGACCCCTTGATGAAGCGTCTCAACTTGTTGAAAAATGGCTTCGATGTCAAATTTTTCTCCAAATTGTCTAATCAATTTCATCTTCACCTTTTCCCACGTATCGTCCAAAATACGATTAAAAAAACCAGCTGCTTTTCCTTTTAACTTAAACATAACTGTACGAATCAAATCCTCTTCAGCCTCTCCCTCCGGAATCTGATTTGCAAAATATTCGATCTGATACAAAAAACCATCCAGATCTCTTGCATCTCCGTAAAATTCAGGAATGCAAAGCATTGCCTGTTTAATGGGAAACTCGTAAGCCATGCTATTATGCGATCCGTTTATTGCTCTATCAAGTTCCGCGCTTGATTAAGAAGCTCTGCTTTAAGTATTTGAAGGCGTTCTTTGAAGCTATAATTTTTAGTTAAACACGCTTCACTAATTGTTGTTGAATTTAAATGATTTGCAGTCTGGGTGATACGAATATTTGTTATATTTTCGGTGTTAATTTGAACAGTTCTGTTCCTAAGAGCCAGAACTTTGTTGTTCATTACCTTATATGTTATATGTACGAAAAAATATGTGACTATGATTAATAAAAAAATCACTAAATAAAGGTTTTTTTGTTTTTTTTTTGTACACTATAACTTATTCAAAATATTTTAATAACTATGCACTTTACTATTAGGCCACTAACTATATGTATATTAAAATTAATTCACTAGCTATAATTACCACTATGACGCTGCGTTTTCCCTGCACCATTTATCACTAAAATATTTACCGTTACCAAATTACCCGGGTTAAGAACACCAGCCAGAAATGACTTTATATGCGCTAAATTTTGCGCTTTACCGCTGTCACCAGATGAAACGGTTAGAACTATTTGTTATAAATAAAATGCTAAATTTTATGCTCCCCAACACCAGAACTTTTATTTCAATTAACTACACTTCCGATCTAGCCAAGCACCGACACCAGAATCTCCTTCATCTTTTACCGCCATCGCCCGTTTGCTCCTTCGATCGTCAACCTTGTCCTCTCTCCATTCTCACGATGATCTTTCTCTCACATCCTCTCCTATTTCACGGTTCGTGTTCATTAGCCGCCTGTATGGATACGGCCGCCGTTATCAGCTGTCATCGACGGTCTATATCGTAGCGGCCAAGGTCGCTACACCGGGAAGCAATGTCTAACCAATATATGTATGGTATGTTTATAAGTAATTTTTAAAATGATTTTTAATCATCATAAGAAGATGCTTCTATGCGGCACCTTGTTAAGTGCATTTTGAGAACGATAGGAATGGATTTTTTTTTTAATTTAATTATAGAATTGCTCAAAATCCGCAGTATCGAATATTGTCATCTAATTCAAGCATCGTGCCACAATAATGGTATTCATTGACGATGAACCGAAAAAGTGTCCCGCAGTTTTGAGTGGAGTTATTAACATTAATCGCATAGTCATTGATACCAGAAGTAATCGCTGCATCGAAAGTTTATTACGATCCCGAGCACTCTTGTTAGTCGACTGCATAGTTTTCAAACACTGTCAAGGAACAAATATCCTATTTTGAATTGCTCATTTCCAAGCCGTACAGCCTACAAAGTTTCTAAGCGTGATACCTGAAATTAGGTCAATTTCTGATGCAACGAAGACGAATAAACCTGCATTCCATACCAGTGCCACAGTTTGATTGTAAAGTAAAATAATAGTCGTAAAGACAGTGACACTAGCAACGCTGGTATATATAGACTTCTTCTTCTTTGGCTCAACAACCGTTGTCGGTCAAGGGACTGCCTTGTACCGCTTGTGGAGGCTTTCAGTGTCTTATAGATTACCTTCCATAGCAGGATAGTCAATCCTACGTACCCAAGCTCCCGACCACGCTGGTTTTCGCTGGACTTTTCCGGGATGATTCGTTAACGAATTATCCCCGAAAACATCTACGATATACATACCATTTTCGGGGATAGGATGAAGGATGAACCCATGCAAAAAAAAACTAATAATATAAATGAACATTCGGATTCACTCCCTCCCCCCATGATCCAATTCATGCTCATCCTTCATGCTTGATGCTACCAACCACATCGCTAATTCTACTTCGAAATACTTTGCCAGTTGCGCCATCATATTATTATTCATGATCGTGCTATTTACTGGTTTTGTCGTATGAAGGGGTACTGATACTAAATTATTTAAAATAAACAAATAAAATAATTAAAAGAAAATATTGAATATAACACATGCATTTCTAACAATGAGTAAAGAGGTCTGACGTTACTGGAGCTGGATGTTTTAAAAATAAAATAAAACTTTCACATCATCAATGAAAACAATAAAAAATGAATTGAACTTAGGAACCATGGTATAAACATAACATCATTACCATTCCACCATAACACCATGAAGTAGGAACATGAATCGTTATCTTTCAGTTTTAAACTCTTCAAATATATCACAATGAGCTAAGAGATGTTTACAAGAGTGCAAATCCTCTTCGTTCATTATCCCCGACAAATTTTGCTCGGGTACGGCAGCACGGTCAATTTGGGGCTTGAACCCATGACGGGCATGTTGTTACGTCGTACGAGTTGAGGACTATACCACTAGACTGGCCCAATGGACTATTACAACACAACAAATAGTTTTGTAGAGGTAAATGTTCAGATTTTTTATAGCCTAAAATAGGTAAAAGAACATGTTTTGTTAAATCTAACCACTTCCTCAGTAATAATTTTGAACCACTGAAGTATGAATCAGTCGTAGAAGCTATATTGGATTTATTGAATGGATTCAATTATAGTAAATATTTTACAAAGGATACCGTTGTATGCAAAAATTGTTCTACAAATAAATGACCGCCGATACAACTTTACAGTAATTGAGGAGTCTAAAAGAGATTAAAGTGTATGTAAACTAGAACATATTAAAAGATTGTATTAATATTATGCTTACGAGATATACTTTCAAGTAAAAGAACGATAAGAAATTTTTAATGAATATAAATATAACAATCATCGGTAAGCAATTAAAAAAACTTTCATTTTGATCTGCATGATAAAAGATAAGTGTCAAAATTCAAATACTCAGATTATAAACATTCATCATGTGGCGTGTGATATGCTCAAAATCAACAGACATAGCTACAGACATAAAATATAACAGATATGATCTGCGGAAAGCTTTCATTAATCCTTTCAGACCTGTACAAAATTGTGTAAATTTTTAATTCAATACCAATAAACGAATCAAACACCATAGAGCTAAACCTAAACAATCAAATCAATATTCTTACTCTACAATACGTTTCCACAAACCCATGGTAACATAAATTATCGACTGTTTGTTAGGTTTACCAACTCCTACCAATCATTTCCTCAATGAATCTATTAGCTGCTTGCATCATACGAGGTATTGGATATCATTTTAATGAGTTTTGCATGATAAACGAAATGTTGACCCTTGCATATTGCTCACACAGTACACTCTAGGTTACTCTATATCATTAGAAAATACGATACAATAGAAAAATACGAAAATACTAGTGCATGCTAGCAGTGTATTTAGCATTATAATTTTTAGTTTATAAAAGTAAAAAAAAAACAACTTATACACCAAAGCCGTTCTCATTCAAAACTGTACATAACAGGCTTGTCCAACTGATGTGATGAAAGAAATTAAATGAATTCTAATACTTCCTATCAACGATAAAAAGTAATATTGTATTAATCGTTTTACGAAAATATATACCGCTCATGTATTACAATTTATTAGCACATGGTGAATACTAAAGCGGGGAATGGAAGAGAACTTAAATTTAACTTGAGCGTGTTTTTTGTCTTGCACATAGGTTTGACATATCTGGCGTAGACGATGAAACGTTAGAATGTTGCGTGATACATCTTCCACAGCAACAAGTGAATAATACATCATTAATGCTACATCCAACGTGCAAACCCACGTGGTTTTTAATCACTATGAATTTATAACAGTAGAATTCGTACAATTCCAAACAAAAACAGGGTGGTACCTTTGTTATGGACGATTTCTAAAATTTTTGTAACAAATATATAAATTCTTTTTTACATTATATTTTTTTATATTTTTATGATGTTTATAATTTATAATGACATGTTTATTATTTTTACTTGTTTACTATTTTCATTTTTTAAATGTTTTTATTAGCAAGCCATTTTATATTTTATTAAAGTTGATAAAAAAATCGTTGATATAGCTATGTATACATTTATGTTTTGAAATGATTAACAATTCATTGCACCGACAAGTTTTGCTATATTATTCACTCCACTCTTTATCAGAAAAAATTGTTTTCCTACTGTTACTGAAACGGGTTCGAGTGACGTCATAGTTTTTTTTATCAACCACATTGTGGATGTCACACTTAGAGTCATCATGTAGCACGGTAAACAGTATCAGCGATGGAAAGCACACCATTCGCATCATTTGAACGGTACATCCTGACGGTACAGTAAGCAAATGTGTAGAACTGTATCAAGGAATGCGTCCTGTAGCAAGGATCTGCGGATGCGTTCGGTTTATAAATACGTGTGTACCACTGCTTGTAAGGACATAAAGTTCCCGAAGTGCGGCGGAACAACACGGATCAACTGTTGATTCTGCTGACCTGTTTGTGCGGGAAATACCTGTGGTGCATGAAAGTGTTAACAACAGTTGCTGCTAGTGATCTTCAACTCGGTGTTCTTCAATACGTTTAGTTGCATATAAAGTGCGGCATGTGGTAGTGACTCAACCTGTGCAAAACTTTGTTTATCTCGCATTCTTGTTGATATAGATAAGTTACTAATATTTAGAGCGATTTTCAAGCAACAGTGCTTACTGGTGAGCTAATTTGATGCATCAAATTTTACATATGCAAATACTATATTATGGAGTGTGATATAAACTGTGTACTATAAACTAGTATACATTTGTGTACTTTTTTTTCGTAGTTTTTAATTCAACAATAATGTCATACTATTTTGGTTGACTCGATATGTAAAATATTTGGTGGAGTTTACAAAGTGCAAATAATACTTCAAAACCATTGTACTTAACCAACCAAGTTTTCAAATATCACGTAATCAATTTTATTAAAAATTTACACCACGTCTTTCGATGAAAAAGAACTTCATCACAACCCTACGGGCTACGATGCTAAATCATCAGAACAGCACCATACACAATGGTAGCAATAGTTCTCGCAATAAAATAGAAAAGCAAAATAAAGCAGCTGCAGAGAAGCAGTACAGTTTTTACTCGTGTAGCTGTTCTTACATGAAACGTCTGCAAGGCATGATTTCAAAATCAACTGTCGATCATTCCTCACACTATTCGGTTCCAGCATAATTTGTACACGTGGCTGGAACTGTTAAATTACGTTGACATCAATTCATCCCTTGAACGCCTTTTTTTAATATTCTATACACATCTTCGATGGTATTTGTTTCTTAAAGTTGAACTATTTAATATTGCGTAGGATAAGTGAGAGGATTTTTGAGCAACCTCCTTTTTCTTTCGTTATTTTTAACACAAATATTCAATGAAAACGATTGGCTTTTATATCTATATTCAATATTTTTTTTTGTTGACTTTTGGTTCATACGATCCTATCTTTCCAAAATTAAATATTTTTAGTGAATTATTGAAAATGGATCGATGGTCTATTCAATATAATTGTCGGCTGATATAGGCCCACCTGGGATGGATTCCCATCCAAACTGCATCTTTAGGACTGTCTTTCAGATTACGTGGTACATTATATTTAGATATAAGAAAACTTGTATAAGGCAGTATGACCGAGTGGATCATTACGTCAAAGAAGAAGCATATATCGTTCATTTGAAAATCTGACTTTCCTTGTGAAAATAAATGTATCACAATCATCAAATTCGATTCAAAAAAGTTTTCAGCTTCTAAAGAAATACCTTTTATCAATTTTCACCCACCACGGTGAATCACATTATAACAAACTGTGTAACAAAAACGAAAGGAATGACTGCCTCCAAAGTCTCTCCATCCACGGATACGCAGAAGTGTATTGAACAACTGAGGTGTTGAGTTTAATTGGTGTAACAGGTGCTAGATTGCTTGGTTGACACACATTTTTGCTGAACTTCATAAAAAATAATGATTTTTTGATGGCATCCCACACTCACGATGCTAGTTGAAGATAGAACACGAAACATTCACATTATCCTGTTGTATTGATGTGAACTGTAAGCATTCAGAAGTGTATGTGTGTGTTTGTGGGTTTTTTTTTTTAAATAAATACCATAGTGTATTTGATTTTACCCCAAAAACCATTTCTGGCTTCTCTATGGTGACACAGAAACGCACTCACCTATAGGCCCGCACAAATAGGGAAAAACTGGGGCGAGATAAAACATGTCCCATCAATCCGTTGACATGAACGATAATTGCTTTAAATCAAATCTGACAGGAATTCATTATACTCGCGACTGGAAACGTGCCGCTGTACCGCTGCTAAGGGTTTTTGAACTGAAGTGGGTTTGCCGGTTTTGGAAAATGCTAGTTTTCACTTAACATACGGTGATACACATCACCTAAACAATGATACGCACCGTACTTTTGTTGATGAAGTATCGGAAGCATTCATCGTTTCACATGCTATCTAACCAAAAAGTAGACTTAAGGTGTTTCAATGAACCAATTAATTTTGGCTTATACACTATAAATTTGTGTATGGCTGGTTAACCGCTTGAGACTGGGAATCTTAAACTAAATCCCTACTTAAAATGATCGTTTACCATTACTCATCGTAATGAAAGCATACTTCAAAGGTTCTAATTAACTTCACAAGCATTTCAAAATGTTTTCTTTTACTAATAAACCTTACCTATTTTTACAGAGCATGATTATAGTATAACTATCTCACTAGATGTATTCTCGTGCCCTTCATCAATAGTTTAATCAATAATTGAATTAGAATATCATATTAAATAACAAACAACTTCAACAGACACTCATTTAATTTATCAGAATTTCAATAGTTTGGTAACTTATTTACATTCAATAGTTTTCCACGGATGGTACACGCGGCTGTTACGAAACAGAGCTAGTTTGCTCTTAAATCTTGAATCAAAAATTCATAAGAAATTGCACACAATACAATAAAACATAAAATGTTTTCATAAAATAATAATTTTGAACAAAATAATTTAAAAAAATATTCCTAGTCTTGAAATATTTATTAATTAATTTTGCTTCAACGCTAATTCCAAATAATTGTACACTGTCCACAAATGTACAATACGATCCTTCTGAGAAAAAATACAACCCTAGAACTTAATCACATAAATGTGCATTTTTGATATTTATAACAGCAATATTTTAAACAGTTCTTGATTGTTTTAATCTAAAACAACATCTTTTAATTCAATGGCATATATTATACTTTAGAGGAAAAATATACACTTATCGTTAGGCATGAGTCGTTGTTGATACAATTATAAAAGATACTTTAAGTCACTAACTCTGCTTACCATACTTCAGTTTATTTATTAAGATAAGTGTAGAAGACTATAAATTTACTAAAAAACATTTTTTTTAGCTTTTCATGAACTTTTGTTAGCAAACTAGCACTGATTTGATGAAACAAATTATATGTTCAAACTTTTTATTCTCGTCTACAATAACGATGAGCATACAATTAACTCTACCATGCACTTGCATGTTTTCCTACCGAAATCATTTATTCACTGTCATTATTTAATGACACTGAAATTTATCGACACCCTTCTGCCTTCTGTATTCAAATTCAGTAATCGTTTCATTTGCTACTGGTAACTATTCTCCACGTGTTACAGTTATAATTTATTCCACCACCATCGATCGCGTCAATTGTTGACAATCGAAATCTTTCGGCATTGACTATGGCCGTTCGGCAGTAAGTTATGATGGAACAAGTTTAAAGTTTTATTAACATTACTCTCCAGGAAATCCTCAATGGACGTCATTGTCGAACTCGTAGCCCTTTCATCCCATCTACTTTCTCCGAACACATCGAACAAATGGGACTGTTCGATGTATGTGTTAAGTTTTGTGGGGTCTGGTGACCGGTGTATAAATCAATGGATCAACATGTATAGCAAATGAGCCTTACAAATATTTTATACATTTCGTGTGACGGTATTGAGCTGCCTGTACGGTTGCTTCATTAATTATTATAATATCATTCAAAGGTTACACCTGATGGCGATTGCCCTTTTGGCTTTGATGCTAAATTATCTGAGAATATTAGAATGACCCGTGTGTTAAGGCCTTGCACGAGCAACCCTTAAAACTAAAGGTGGCGAACGGATAGTGCTGCTTGGATCTAAATTTACTACAGATTGCAATACCCATGCCACTATATTCAATAATAGTGTAAATGGCTAAAACAGCTAACTGACTTCATTAATGCTAGTGTGCATATCGGATCGCTTATCAAACGCACTGAACAGCGCCGGGAATCGTGATGAGTATCAGTTTACAATTTAACGAGTTGGATGGCAGCGATTAGCACGCTTAATTCATTGCTATCCAACACCCCCAACTTTCTACTGCTCTTATTCACGCCATTTATCAGACGTTACGTTGCATCAGTTTTGGTTTCCTTTCAATTCTCCCTTAATTGCCCGCGTTTAAGCTTCACGCCTGCTAAAAAGTGAGAGATGTTTTTATTTTCCTGTACAAAATGCACCCTCCTTTGGTGTGTGTGTGTGTGTTTCATGTGCGTCAGCCGAACTTTATTTCCGCCTCGCGGGTACGTTACTGACTATTCATGATTTATGTTTCATGATTTTTCATCACATTCACATGCTCCACACTGTCTGCTCACTCGGTGTTTTTTTTGCTGTACAATAACAGTTTCCTATTCCCTTATCGTATAATGAAGTGATAATGAATTGTGAAAACGTGCAATGATACACCATTTTGTAAACCATTAAACCATAACGTTTTTCCAGCAGATTGTGTGGGTACAGTGTTTTTGCTGCCTTCGCAATACACCATCCGATTACAACATCGAGAAGAATAAAAAAGTACCTGCCTATCGCTCTTCTTGTGTTTTGCAACCAAAAAAAAAACAGACCACGGAGAAAGCAACTAGCAAAAATAACTAATCTTATTCTTACCTCTATGTATCCAAAACGGGATAACGAGTTCATGATGTGCTAGTGTTTTTTTATGTAAGCCACATTCTTTTACACAATACTTCGCAACATTAACCGCTTTAAATTGATATATCTAGCGACCATGATTCAGTGGATTACGGAAAAATAAGTTCGCAAGTGGTACCTATTTCATAACGAAAACTTCTTACATTGTCAGGCTGTTGTGCTCTGTCCTCGCAAATTAGCTTCTTCGGGCCTTAGGCAAGGATACATCAATGCAATCGCATTTGGACTTTTGCCTTGTCAGTATGCTGCTTGCTTGCGATATCTACTCCATCCGGACAAAGTGCACTACCACGGTTGGAAGCGTGGGAATTTATTTTATTTACAAAAATAAACTTTCATGCACAATCCAACCCAACCCCAACACTGTTGCCCATCCAGAGTGTACATAAAATCCAAAATCCAATGCACCGATGAGGAATGGTTATATTTCATTCACGGTGTATTCTCCATCTATCCCGCACAAAAACACACATCCACCTGTCCAGCTTCGGCTGGTCGGATGGAGGAGTTTGTTGAATAAATTATTTAAATAATTAAATTGTTTCCCTTTTCACTCGCTAACGACGGCAGCGCTATTTCCTTTTGCTGCAGGTGACTATATCTTGCACCATGGAATGTGTTTAACGTTACCAGCAGCATAACGCGGCTGGAAGGAAGAAAGAGAAACCAACACCTGCGCAAGCAAAACTGTCGAATGATTCGTGTAAACTGGGGGAAATTGTTGAGTGTTGCCGGATACTTTCTGGCCGGTAGAGTTGGAATGTAATGTTGCAAAGCAATACCAACAACAAAAAAACATACAATTTTTCTATCATTCATTTGTCCCTTGAGTGCTGGTCGTGATCGACCCAGTACGGCACAATAGCCCATCCGTTGAGGATGCTATCACAATTATTTGAATATTTATTACCCATAATAAGAGGAATTACCAGCTAAATTTTAATGGATGCAGTGTTTTACAAGCAAAATAAATGAAACAAAGTTTCCATTCTTTGGAACATCAAATCACATCTAGTCGAGTTTTTCTATGTGTTACATTGATTCTCGCTCTCCTGATTTCGGATATAGTTCGTAGTACATAAGAAAATTAGTAATTGAGCAGTTGATGGTTGATTCCTCACAAATCTAACTCGCTATCTCCATGACATCTTAACTTTACAAAGCACAGTCAATAATATAAGCATTTCAAAGCAACCCCCGACCAAGGTTTAGCCAACTTTGAAGAAACATGAGATGTTGCCTCACTTGGCAATACACGAAGAGGGTGTTCTCTTACAGGGCGAGCGTAAAGATAAAATTATACGCTTATAGTGCACGGTTTCTGCTTATTATGAAACCTACCTCACCGTGCCCTGCACAGTTTTGCAGCACGACTATTGTTGTAAAAAGGGTCTATTTCTTAACAATGGGGAGACACAATTGCAGTAAAAGAATGTTCATTGTCCTGTGCCGAGGACTCGGTGTACGGTACAGCGGCGGAATGTTGACAGGCGCTCAAGTGTTGATGTAGCAAATGCTACCGTGTCTGACTAGAGTGACTGACTGTTTGATGGAGAGATAAGATGAGATGCAACACATCCCTTCTCCCACAAATGGAGATCCGAAATAAGATGTAACCTTGTGCAACCAGCTGCGGAAGGTGTGAATTGCATTACCTCTTGCGTGGTGCAAACCTTACACCGAAAAGCGCGCAAATCTGCTGAAGTTAAACATCTCACGACGAGATATGGAACGTCAAAATGCATTGCATAAAGTAGCATACCACATTCTTGCCTTTAGAGCATGTGCTCAACATTAGATATCACTGAACAGCTGAATGTCTCACTGTATTTGGATTATTAATCTGCTACAATATTGCCTAACATACAATGCCCGTCGGTCAAATTCTACATATGTAAAGTTCTACGAGTTAGCTGTTTCACCCGCTTCTATACATATTCTAGAGAAAGCACTGCATGCAAACGCTTTCGTTCAACATTTTCGAAGCCAATTGGTAATCCATATTTATGCATGTTAGTTTCTAAGCAATAAAGCATTTAATTCTGGGCCCAATAATTTTAATTTGCAAATTTCATTTTAAATATCTATATGATTTTCAATAGCCGAATTTCGTACAATTTTATTGGAAAATCTTTTTAGTTAAAATATAGCTAGCATGTTCATATGTTTTGTTGTATGCGATTCAATGCAGTTTGCTGTAGTATAAAAGATGTAGTTAGTTTTTAAAGAGTTTCATCGTGTGTTACTTTTATTAGAACATACAATATTTTATTGATAATTAAAATAATGCAATTCAATAATTCATTTCACTTTCGACAGACGATGAACTATTGAACGTTCTTCATTATCGCATATGGCACTCGCTAAACCATAGTTTAAGTGTATATTGTAGCAAGTGTAATTTATCGCAACAGACTCCTGTTTTCCCCAAAAATACTGTACCCCCTATTTTCTCGTGGGTGACTAAACCCTTTACAGTGTGAAAAGGAGAAAAAATAATCCTTTTTGCTAAACATGTGTAGTAACATGGTTGTTTGCCGTTGTACCTTTGCTTTTTGTTGCCCGAGGCGTATTTGTCGTAGTGCGTTGCAAATGTGTCCCGGTTAGTACCCGATGTCCCTTTACCAGTGAAACATCTAGGGCGAACATTCTGCTTCCCACCGAACTCTACCACCAGTCTGGTGCCGCTTCTAAAAGCCTGTACCAGTACAAACGCCGACGCCGACGACGGGAAACAACACGCGATGCGATTACTCTCACGATGATACCAAATTCAAACATTTGTTTTGTTTGAACAACGATTCATAATTTATGGAGTCGGTAAGCTTATTTTTCCGAAATTGTTGATTTTTACAAACCTACTGCAAGACTGTCTACTGTTCCGTTTCCGTTTAAACGGCAGCCTTTTGCCATTGTACTATGCCACGACAACCACTGAAAGGTCAATGATAGCCTTCTAAAGCAAGGTAAGGTTTGTTTCCTCACGCACCATCGGGGGTTGTATCGTAAAACGGATAGCAAATGATAACTTTAGAGCCAACTCGTTCCAAAATCGATTTTTTCGCGTTTTACACCACGGACCGCGGTATTCGCTGTGGGACTTAAATGAATGGGCGCACGGCTACGTTCTAGATAGCCACAGGTCGCTAGTCAACAAGTGCTATGGCTACGTACACTGGGCTCCATTTTGCTACGGCCTTAGTTTAAGCTGTGCTGCCCCTCTCCCCGCAGAACGGAAACAGGTGCGAAGTGGTGAAACAAATTGAGACGACTACCCAGCCACATATGGCCAGTTTGGTTTGCTGTTTGTTTAGTTTCATTGAATTTTGCAGTCCATTAATTTTCTTCTTTTTTCGCTTTTTTGTATTCCACTGTATAGTATGCGTTACGTACGCATTAAAACAACACGGTATGAAAATGTTGCTTAGAGCCAGTACGTAAGGCCAGAGTACTTGTCACAGAGCAAGCTTACATTATATTTTTTATCTTTTCATGTGTGTTACTAAATAAAAAAATAAAAGCTGCTTCCGTGTTTTAGCAAGCAGAATGTTTATTCAATTTAATATAAATCGGATAAATTAAAGTCGACATAAAATACGGATGTGTGATACACATCGCATTTCCTGTTTCCATACTAGTCATGCTATTTACATGCTATTTTAGCTTTGTGTTTTACTGAACTGTGAGGTAAGTTAACGATGAGAATATTTGACTATGTTGGTAGAATTAGAATTACTATAATTATGGTCATCTCAATAAATTTATTTATATTATAAATAGACATGAGTACAAACTCATGAATTTTACAAAACAATTTTCTGTAATTGTATAATAAAATAAACAAAAACGGACGTGTTAATAAACTCTTATTTTTTTATAAATCATGATTTCTACTTTCCAAATAGAACCATTCACTATCTCACTGCTTTGCCGATGGTCATGCTTACTAAACATATGAGACTACCATTGCATCCATTAAGCGTAGCATTGTTCGTTTGTTTTAGACTAATTGCATAATGAGAAACCACCACAGTGGCAGCTTCCTATGCTTTGATAGCCATTTTATTGGTGAACTGCACATGCTACCTTTTAGCTTTTGCCTACTTTTATAGGCCACATTATTCTTTGCATTAGCAAGGCAACCACCATACACATGTAGTTGGGTCAACATCCACAAGTATGATTTTTAAGCAGCCAACATACTCGATGTGCTTTCTGAACGACTTTCAGTGGATATTTATCACCTAACGGTAAGCCTCCTAACACACACACACCTGATAAAGCACGCTTCGGCAACAACTTCTCCCAAGTGAACAAGATTATACATAGGACTATCAAGTATGTTATACTAGCACATTTGAACGCAAGTTTCACACGTACAGTTGCATTACATTTTACGCGGAGTACTTCAACTTTATATTAGTTTTCTCTTGCAAAACAACTCATTCGTATTGTTACGCTAAGCCTTCGCTTCAACTTTCAAACACCGAATACCAACACAGAGCATACATCGCATCTGATCTGTAGATGCGTCCTTTTACCCATTTAATCGAGAAGCCACACCTCGCTAATTTTACATTTAAATTGATATCTAGTACAAGCGCTAAGTGATAATCACTTTGTAAGTTGATAGACTTTCTTTCAAACCGATCCGCTTAACTCGGATGATTGCTTACTAGGATTTTATGCTTTACCCGAGGGTGCCGAGTCACGCCAAGAAAAGAACAACTTATCTCCTCCGAACTTTAGCCATGAATTGAATAATACCGTACATAAGTGTGTGTGTGCATGTGTCTATGTATGTGTCGTATTAACAAATCTTCCTTTGCTTTTCGATAGACTTTTTCACTGATTACACGAACGCTGTTATTCTTACTGGAGGAGAGTAAAATAACTCTGAAAGGAAAGGATTACTTCTCGTTTTCAATTGATGTGTTCTATTTGCATGTCGATTATATGGAGGGTATTGAGTGAATGAAATACGGCGAAGGTACGAATGAGATGTATTATGAACATTTTCAATTTATATAACTTTGCGTAGACACTGATGGTTGTTGATGATTATTTATAAAAAAAATAGTAGTTCATTGTATAATCTTTACAAAAATAACGCTTATAATTGTTATGTGGAATAAGCTAGCCAAAAAAACTAGATTATAGATAGAAAAAACTAGAAGTTACAATTATGCATACATAAACAGAGTTCCATGCAATGCGGTTGGTTTTGTGTAAGTTTTTCTATGCTCTCTTATTGATATCGCAACGTGCTAGATGCGAAGGATAATGTGAGTGTTGTTGTTTCACATATCCTCTGATTAGTATCCTGTCACACGTAATAATTGTTGAGAAGATTGATTGATCTTACATCCTGTTTATGATGGGTATTTTTCTCAATATATCAGCATCTAACTGAAATTAGTCCCATGCAACACACTCGTCGTACGATTTGCAATGATTTATATTACGCACATTGAATAAACATAAAAGTGTATTCAATTAAACTGCCCTCATCGTTAAGTTATTATAATCTACGCATTGTGTGACCTTAAACGATTTATCTCAATAATAAATCCTCTAAATAGTCTTTTATCTTTAATTGGTTTAAAAAAAGCATTACTCATGTACTACACGTACTATATTTTAGTCAAACTTTTTGAATGCTCTACTTATTTTAGTTTGATACATTATTTTCTACTTCACATGTATCTAATCTATACAATACCGGTTAAATCGATAATGGATATAACATATGCTTATCTACCCTTAGTTATACAGTTATAATGATGTAGTTACATCTCACGGTATGCGGTTAGCATTTTTATTGCTGCTCATCATTGTATAACACTTTACCTCACTTTCAAGAGCTTTATTGCACGTAGCACGTGCATTGTATAGATAACACACTGTAACATAATAAAATCATAACAATTTTACCTTATGTGAGTAAAAAACAATATTGATAGCTCAAACGTTAATCTTTCAGGAAATGCGTAAAACGCACGTCATTTACATTTATATTATAAGTAATCTGTGCCTTTATATCCAGATTCTAGTTCATTGGATGGATTCATTAGGATCATGCTTTAACACATTTTAGGATAACATACTCACTAATATATGTATTCATATGAATGTCTAAATAGGTGATATATTATTCTAAGAGAATAATCAGAGTTAAGGTAACAAACATTCGAAATATACTTTTCCCTTTTCTTAATGTTGTAAAAAACTGGTTAAATTTTCTAACAAAAAAATCTATAGTCAAATCAACTCATTTTTATCCATCGCTCTTTTTAAATCAAATCGACGACTACAATTTATCGAGATTCTTTGATCCGGCACATTGTCGATAGTTTCTATAAAATGCTTTTATAAGCTAAATTATGATAATTTTTAATTACAAAGCGTTGCTTAAACGTTCATCGCACAGTAAAGAAAAAAACAATAAAAACATTTCGACTGTACAAAACCACATAGTTTCTTTTGAATTAAAAATTTTTTATACATGTTTTTGTCGAGCTACATGAATTTTTAATTTTGACTGTTCATAGTTCGAATCCATACAATTTTCTCCAATGAATGTCAGGTGCAAAATAAATTGAAATTTTGTTCAAAGTTTTAAATTACTCATTATTAAAGTTATATTGCACAAAAATAACCAAATTGTCTACACAAATAGTATAAAATAAGTAATAATGTGCATAACAGTACTTGGTGTAATTAAATATAATTTATTAAAATCCATATTTTGTTTGAAAAGGACTCAATATTCGACTTACTCGAAAATCTGAGCTACACAAATTATTTTCGTAACTAGGGAAAGACTGTAATTATTACCTGCAAATGCTATTGAGTTTCGCAGAGTCAGATTTTTATTTCGGATTCTTCGCAGAATACAAACTTATGCAAATGCACTTTTTGAACTATTTTATTGGCACTCATTCTTCGATTTGCAATTCTTGCATGAAAAAAAAATCACAGGTCAACAATTAGCCCATTGCGTGTTTAAAATTTCTTTAAAAAAAAATACTAGCGTTTTAAGTAAATGCTAACTGTGGTTCGCCCCTAGATAGAGTTTCGGTAAGAAACATAGTCAGCATTTACCGTAATGTAACGTGAGCATACAATAAATAACCTTATACACTGTTCATAATTGTGCATTCCTCTGCGTATCTTCATTACCATGATGAGTAGCACCATTTAGCTCAGTGTTTAGCGGAGTTTTTCTTTCTAATGGAAAACTGACTAATGATAGCTCAAACGCTATGTTGCACCGAACCAACCAAGTGTATTTGACTATGTGGTTTGTTCAGTGCAATGTACTCTTTCCCCGCATGGGAACATTGTGCTTTAGCAATATCACATGACAGATTCGCTTGCTTAAATGAAAATTTGCGCTTAACAACTTATCCACAACAATGTGTTTGAAATATAAGCGAGTCATGCATGGCGGGAGAGCGCGGGCAAAGCTAGTTATGATCAATTCAATTTTCGCCGCATGCATTGTAGTCATGCTACCTTTGCCTTCTTCGGCACGGGCAGACAGACACACATTTTGCACATAACTTTTTCTTTCATCTTCGTTAGCTCAACCCGGACGCTGCGGGAGCTTGATCAAAGTTTATGAAATAACATCAGCTCCCTTGGCTTGCTACAGCTCTACATTGCCATATACATCTAGCTAGAGTCCAAACGAATGAATCATCGACGGTGTGAACGATAATTTAACAATTTGCTTGCACGATTGCATCTACGGTGGTGTAGCCGATATTGTTTTTGAATTGATTTTATTTCACTTTAACGAGCTCCATAATCATCAAGATAATCAAATCATGTAACTTGTATACATCTTTTAAAAAGAAGGCTTTTTTGCACAAGCAGTAAGTACATAAAGTATTTATTTTAAATTACCAAAAGTACACAATATTGGTACCGGTCCTGTGGTGCAGTCGTCCAGTAACATTTGCTAACAACAGGCCCATCGTAGATTAAAGCCCCGTATGTTCCGCCAAATAGTAGAAAGAATAATGTAATACTCAAATTGAAAATGTGTTTAGCTGGTCTCTTGTATGGCCACATTGTTTGTAATATATTTTTTCGAAAATTTATTTCGAATTCAGTTGAATTTACAATGTACCAAACATTTCAAATAGTTTATAAACGATTGAGACAATCCTCATACAAACCAAAATTTAAGTGCTGTCTGATAAAAACATTATCACTTAAAAACTGAACTGCAACAGTTTTGAAGACATAAATTAGAAACGATTACAAAAATCGTCTATACCAGTCGCCAAAACAGTTCAGGTTGTTTGCCATAGCATTTAATGCACGCTAGGGTTATTAATATTTTATTGATTTTACATCATTTCCACATTCCTGATACTGATGTTATCGGGGACTAAGGTTGCGCCTGATGTCCATATGCGCGCCTGATCCAGCCAGCCCATGGCAAAGAATGTGACGCTCTGCTGCATTCAGTGATAGGCGAGAGCAGGTACATCGTAGCAAGGTACACCGTACGAAAGGAGATGGCCAACTTTCCCGGAGCTCTCCGGAAAACGATGACAGAAGAAAGATACCTGTTGATTTTATATCCACCCGGATCGACCTAAAAGCATGTTTAACTGTTTTCCTTTTCCCCCTGGTCCGTTCTTGCACTGCTTTCAATTGGCCAAGTGTGTATTACTGTGTGTGGGTGTGCGTATATTTTGCCATATCAGAGCGATTGGTTCGTGTTCAGCATGTATAGTGTCGGCTAGATCGCTAAAACGCGAAGAAGCCCGAAAGAAACAATTGATCGACCAGATTGGCGCAAAATGTTACTAATAAAAATACACATATACACAGCAACATCCGCAACACAAACACTAAACAATGGCACAAACAGTGTCTAAAGCACTTGCTTGCGGAGCAATTCTAAAAAGTACAAAATACCGTGTAATCTACTGCACTTCCACTATCATTCGCGCGACGAATGCCTTTTGTTAACGACGGATACGTGCCGTCCGCGAAAAATGCTACAAATGATGATTGCACCAGCATCACAGCTGGAAAGGAAAACAAATCCTCACCCGGTGTACATAACTTTGCCGGTTCCGCATCGTAACTCAGCCCTCTCGCCCATCTCAGCCCACCGTTACTGTGTAGGATGTGCCGGATATTGCACCATCTTTACAAGTAGATCGTTGCAACCTGCGTAAAAACATCGACAAAACAATTCAGCTCTCCTAAACGTTTAATGGCAAACGATTCTACGTCTTATGACAAGAAACACGAATGCAATGCAGTTTTTTTCCATTCTTATACCTGGACGATTTATTCCGAAAGACGTTTTGCTCCTGCTTTACAGCTTAAGTGGAGGTTGAAATGGGTTTCGTCTAAAACAAACGGCAACCGTTACAGCAAGGTGACAATATAATGGTTCACCTCTGGAGATCGACATTAATCCACATTCCAGGGCATTGGTGCCTTATATTTTTGCTTCTATATTTTTTTTAGTGCTTCCCAGCTTGCAAATTGAGCAATTTTTAACTCATATTAAAGCGCTTGGAAAGCACACAATAAGGCATTTTATTTTTATAATTTTTGTTTGTTTTCTGTCTCTCTTCATTCACAGACCATGTATCGAATAAATCTGACCACGTTCACATTGCTGTTAGTCCTCGCGGTAGGAAGCATGATGTCGGAGTCACTGCATCCGTCAGACGGTAAGAAAACAATGACAATTTTTATTTCATCAAGATTAAAGCATTTTTTGGTAACCGGACAACACCAAGGGGGAACATTTCCTTGTACCCGCCATTTATGAGTCATAAACCGTAAAAAAATACTGCCAATCATCGAAGCAAACACGTCAAACACCCCTTCTCATTCGCACGGACAACGGTGTCGAAACCATTTTCTAACGGCAACTTCAAACTCGAGAAGGCGAAAAGCAGATTAGGTCTTTAAGGTCCCCCCTCCCACCTCATTTCACCATCTGCTACTTTCATGCTACCTTTGGTACCAGCAGCCAGGGTTGGAGTTTGTTGCTTCCAGATTTTAACTCCTTCCTTGCATCGTTTACGATGCCGCAAGGGATGGAACAGCATCACAACCCCATACCCAACAGTGACCGCATGAAATGATGGAGCACGTGAGAGCCGGAAAGAAGCGGCAAGTGGCTACGATCCACCACTCACTGCCATGATATCCCGCGTACGGGCGGAACGTTGTCTCAGGTTGCCGCGAGTGAAATGGAATCAGGCCGGATCCTGAGCCAAGGGCGGAAGAAAGGATCTTTTTGTTTGACTTTTGCACCGTCTTTGAATTACAAATGTTGCGCGAATTTAACCCCAAACTTTACGGTGTCACCCAAGTTAAGTATTTACATCTTTGCCGCACACTTCTGTCCACCCTTGAGCGATGCTACCCTCAAGCTGGCGTCAAATAGTGAAGCTATTGGGTGGGAAATACGGTTAGATTTGCAAATAAACACCAAATGGATTTCGTCCGCTCCAAAGTCATACACACGCTTTTTCACAGTGTAGAGAAAGAGAGAGCGCGAGAGAGAAAGAAAACAAAAAGAGCATAATCTGAACGATATTGTTTGTCACCTTTGCAAACTTTTCTCAGTACAGGTGAACTGTGACCAAATTGCCGTTTGCTACGATACAGATAGCATTTCCAATTGTTGGGAATTGTTTTGTTGATTCGACAAACAATGGTAGGAACCATTTCGTATTAGGATGATATTTCATCTTGCATGATAAGAAACTGCCATTCAATTGGCTTTCTGACGTTACATCCACATTACACAAACCGTTTCATTGCAGGGCCATCAAAGATTTGTACGAATATCTTTTGCAAAGGGATACGCAGCACCGGTATCATATGCCGATCACCAAATTAAAGAAAAGCAGTTCGATCTCCTTCGCTGAGGCTACGGTTTGGAAGGCGAAGTGACCCGAGCGTACCGTTACGCCCAGAGGTAAGCAACGGGGCCCATCATCGTTATTAGTTTCTTTATTACTCCCTAACAACGATTTGCACCACCAACGC